>NC_088400.1:18400710-18468210 GCF_034236695.1 Oncorhynchus nerka | reverse complement strand
CCTCCCACCATTCTCCCTCCTACCTCCCTCCTCCCTCCATTCTCCCTCCTCCCTCCTACCTCCATTCTCCCTCCCTCCTCCCTCCATTCTCCCTCCTCCCTCCCTCCTCCCTCCATTCTCCCTCCTACCTCCCTCCCCTCCTCCCTTCCTCCATTCTCCCTCCTACCTCCCTCCTCCCTATATCCTCCCTCCTACCTCCCTCCTCCCTCCATACTCCCTCCTAACTCCCTCCTACCTATATCCTACCTCCCTCCTCCATCCATTCTCCCTCCTACCTCCTCCTTCCACTCTCCCTCTTACCTCCCTCCCTCCTCCCTATATCCTCCCTCCTACCTCTCTCCTCCCTCCATTCTCCCTTCCTCCTCCCTCATCCCTTCATTCTCCCTCCTCCCTCCCTCCTCCCTCCATTCTCCCTCCTCCCTCCATTCTCCCTCCTACCTCCCTTCCTCCCCCTCCCCCTATATCCTCCCTCCCTCCTCCCTCCATTCTCCCTCCTACCTCCCTCCTGCCTCCATTCTCCCTCCTACCCCCCCTCCTCCCTTCTACCCCCTCCTCCCTCCATTCTCCCTCCTACCTCCCTCATCCCTCCTCCCTATATTCTCCCTCCTCCCTTCTACCTCCATTCTCCCTCCCTCCTCCCTCCATTCTCCCTCCTAACTCCCTCCTCCCTCCTCCCTATATCCTCCCTTCTACCTCCCTCCTCCCTCCATTCTCCCTCCTACCTCCTCCTTCCACTCTCCCTCCCTCCCTCCTCCCTCCATTCTCCCTCCTCCCTCCTACCTCCATTCTCCCTCCCTCCTCCCTCCATTCTCCCTCCTACCTCCCTTCTCCCTCCATTCTCCCTCCTACCTCCCTCCACTCCTACCTCCCTCCTCCCTCCATTCTCCCTCCTACCTCCCTCCCTCCTACCTCCATTCTCAAATCAAAGCAAATCAAATGTATTTATATAGCCCTTCGTACATCAGCTGATATCTCAAAGTGCTGTACAGAAACCCAGCCTAAAAGCCCAACAGCAAGCAATACAGGTGTAGAAGCACGGTGGCTAGGAAAAACTCCCTAGAAAGGCCAAAACCTAGGAAGAAACCTAGAGAGGAACCAGGCTATGTGGGGTGGCCAGTCCTCTTCTGGCTGTGCCGGGTGGAGATTATAACAGAACATGGCCAAGATGTTCAAATGTTCATAAATGACCAGCATGGTCGAATAATAATAAGGCAGAACAGTTGAAACTGGAGCAGCAGTACGGTCAGGTGGACTGGGGACAGCAAGGAGTCATCATGTCAGGTAGTCCTGGGGCACGGTCCTAGGACTCAGGTCCTCTGAGAGAGAGAAAGAAAGAGAGAATTAGAGAGAGCATATGTGGGGTGGCCAGTCCTCTTCTGGCTGTGCCGGGTGGAGATTATAACAGAACATGGCCAAGATGTTCAAATGTTCATAAATGACCAGCATGGTCGAATAATAATAAGGCAGAACAGTTGAAACTGGAGCAGCAGCACGGCCAGGTGGACTGGGGACAGCAAGGAGTCATCATGTCAGGTAGTCCTGGGGCATGGTCCTAGGGCTCAGGTCCTCCGAGAGAGAGAAAGAAAGAGAGAAGGAGAGAATTAGAGAACGCACACGTATATTCACACAGGACACCGAATAGGACAGGAGAAGTACTCCAGATATAACAAACTGACCCTAGCCCCCCGACACATAAACTACTGCAGCATAAATACTGGAGGCTGAGACAGGAGGGGTCAGGAGACACTGTGGCCCCATCTGAGGACACCCCCGGACAGGGCCAAACAGGAAGGATATAACCCCACCCACGTTGCCAAAGCACAGCCCCCACACCACTAGAGGGATATCTTCAACCACCAACTTACCATCCTGAGACAAGGCTGAGTATAGCCCACAAAGATCTCCGCCACGGCACAACCCAAGGGGGGGGGCGCCAACCCAGACAGGATGACCACATCAGTGAATCAAACCACTCAGGTGACGCACCCCTTCCAGGGACGGCATGAGAGAGCCCCAGTAAAGCCAGTGACTCCGCCCCTGTTATAGGGTTAGAGGCAGAGAATCCCAGTGGAAAGAGGGGAACCGGCCAGGCAGAGACAGCAAGGGCAGTTCGTTGCTCCAGAGCCTTTCCGTTCACCTTCCCGCTCCTGGGCCAGACTACACTCAATCATATGATCCACAGAAGAGATGAGTCTTCAGTAAAGACTTAAAGGTTGAGACCGAGTTTGCGTCTCTGACATGGGTAGGCAGACCGTTCCATAAAAATGGAGCTCTATAGGAGAAAGCCCTGCCTCCAGCTGTTTGCTTAGAAATTCTAGGGACAATTAGGAGGCCTGCGTCTTGTGACCGTAGCGTACGTGTAGGTATGTACGGCAGGACCAAATCAGAGACATAGGTAGGAGCAAGCCCATGTAATGCTTTGTAGGTTAGCAGTAAAACCTTGAAATCAGCCCTTGCTTTGACAGGAAGCCAGTGTAGGGAGGCTAGCACTGGAGTAATATGATCAAATTTGTTGGTTCTAGTCAGGATTCTAGCAGCCGTATTTAGCACTAACTGAAGTTTATTTAGTGCTTTATCCGGGTAGCCGGAAAGTAGAGCATTGCAGTAGTCTAACCTAGAAGTGACAAAAGCATGGATAAATTCTTCTGCATCATTTTTGGACAGAAAGTTTCTGATTTTTTGCAATGTTACGTAGATGGAAAAAAGCTGTCCTTGAAATGGTCTTGATATGTTCTTCAAAAGAGAGATCAGGGTTCAGAGTAGCGTCGAGGTCCTTCACAGTTTTATTTGAGACGACTGTACAACCATTAAGATTAATTGTCAGATTCAACAGAAGATCTCTTTGTTTCTTGGGACCTAGAACAAGCATCTCTGTTTTGTCCGAGTTTAAAAGTAGAAAGTTTGCAGCCATCCACTTCCTTATGTCTGAAACACATGCTTCTAGCAAGGGCAATTTTGGGGCTTCACCATGTTTCATTGAAATGTACAGCTGTGTGTCATCCGCATAGCAGTGAAAGTTAACATTATGTTTTGGAATAACATCCCCAAGAGGTAAAATATATAGTGAAAACAATAGTGGTCCTAAAACGGAACCTTGAGGAACACCGAAATGTACAGTTGATTTGTCAGAGGACAAACCATTCACAGAGACAAACTGATATCTTTCCGACAGATAAGATCTAAACCAGGCCAGAACTTGTCCGTGTAGACCAATTTGGGTTTCCAATCTCTCCAAAAGAATGTGGTGATCGATGGTATCAAAAGCAGCACTAAGATCTAGGAGCATTCCATTCTCCCTCCCTCCTCCCTCCATTCTCCCTCCTACCTCCATTCTCCCTCCCTCCTCCCTCCATTCTCCCTCCTACCTCCCTCCCTCGTCCCTCCATTCTCCCTCCTACCTCCCTCCCCTCCTCCCTCCATTCTCCCTCCTACCTCCCTCCCCTCCTACCTCCATTCTCCCTCCCTCCCTTTTCATTTTTCAAAACCTTTCCGCCTTTAGACTTCACTCCTTTAACATCTCAAACAACCATTAACAGTAGACAGTAATGAAAATCTATTTTTCATGTTCTGAATCTGTATTCTGGGGCTTAAAAAATTCCTACCCTGGCTAGGGTTGCAAAATAAGTTTTCCAGAAATCCTAGTTGGATAATTTTGGATTTCACTGCTTATTCCCTTACGATTCTGGGAGCCTTCCAACCAGGGTTTCAGGAAAAGCTCTACATTTTGGGAAAGTCATCCCTGCATGTTCTGTTTCTGTGTCTTCCCTATCATTTTACTAAACAGAACATTTCTGCTGGTGGACCAAAGACAGCCAATCCCTGATGGGTCCCTTGGGGCCCCTGTCTGGTGGTGGCCCCCAGGGGGTCTCTGGTTGGATCAGGGGTCTGGTCTAGTTGTGTTTTTCAAAAATTGGCCTGTTGCCTGGACCATATTGAATGAAGCTCAGGACCACGCTGTATCATGTGAAAAGTAAAGAGAGATTTAATAAAGCTTCTTACATGGCCCTCAGGCTGAAAATAACAAATAAATCCTAGTACGGGTGGCAATACAAAATGATTCCTTACGGAGACACCCTCTCACATGTTCTCCCAGGCCCAGAACCAAGGAGACTTTTAAGCCCCACTCAATAGCACCCAAATAAATACACTTCCCCTCTGTCACACGTGCAACTCGTCACCTGTGATCAGAGATAAAGGGAGCAGAAAGTGGGAACAAAAATATGATAAAATGACATCACATACTGTCATTCACACAACTACTGAAGAATAACAGATCAGGATGTATTGCTGCTCTATATAAACACAGTACCAAGTCAAACGTTTGGACACACCTACACATTTCAGGGTTTTCTTTATTTCTACTATTTTATACATTGTAGAATAATAGTGAAGACATCAAAATTATGAAGCAACACATATGGAATCATGTAGTAACCAAAAAAGTGACACTGGCCAGTAGAATAAAGGATAAACACATAAAGATTCGTCCATCCAGTCTCTCATACTCAGCCCTCCTAACTGGAAAGAGATGGCAGGCAACCCGTGAAGGCCTCCCTTCACAGTTTTGCTACCTGATTGAGTGTGTAGACTGTGATGCAGGCAGGCCAGGGTGAGAAGGGCTTTATAGTGTTATAACAGACTGTGATGCAGACAGGCCAGGGTGAGAAGGGCTTTATAGTGTTATAACAGACTGTGATGCAGACAGGCCAGGGTGGGAAGGGCTTTATAGTGTTATAACAGACTGTGATGCAGACAGGCCAGGGTGGGAAGGGCTTTATAGTGTTATAACAGACTGTGATGCAGACAGGCCAGGGTGAGACAAGCTTTATAGTGTTATAACAGACTGTGATGCAGACAGGCCAGGGTGAGAAGGGCTTTATAGTGTTATAACAGACTGTGATGCAGACAGGCCAGGGTGAGAAGGGCTTTATAGTGTTATAACAGACTGTGATGCAGACAGGCCAGGGTGAGAAGGGCTTTATAGTGTTATAACAGACTGTGATGCAGACAGGCCAGGGTGAGAAGGGCTTTATAGTGTTATAACAGACTGTGATGCAGACAGGCCAGGGTGAGAAGGGCTTTATAGTGTTATAACAGACTGTGATGCAGACAGGCCAGGGCCAGGGTGGAAGGGCTTTATAGTGTTATAACAGACTGTGATGCAGACTGTGATGCAGACAGGCCGGGGTGAGAAGGGCTTTATAGTGTTATAACAGACTGTGATGCAGACAGGCCAGGGTGAGAAGGGCTTTATAGTGTTATAACAGACTGTGATGCAGGCAGGCCAGGGTGGGAAGGCCTTTATAGTGTTATAACAGACTGTGATGCAGGCAGGCCAGGGTGAGAAGGGCTTTATAGTGTTATAACAGACTGTGATGCAGACAGGCCAGGGTGAGAAGGGCTTTATAGTGTTATAACAGACTGTGATGCAGACAGGCCAGGGTGAGAAGGGCTTTATAGTGTTATAACAGACTGTGATGCAGACAGGCCGGGGTGAGAAGGGCTTTATAGTGTTATAACAGACTGTGATGCAGGCAGGCCAGGGTGAGAAGGGCTTTATAGTGTTATAACAGACTGTGATGCAGACAGGCCAGGGTGAGAAGGGCTTTATAGTGTTATAACAGACTGTGATGCAGACAGGCCAGGGTGAGAAGGGCTTTATAGTGTTATAACAGACTGTGATGCAGACAGGCCAGGGTGAGAAGGGCTTTATAGTGTTATAACAGACTGTGATGCAGACAGGCCAGGGTGAGAAGGGCTTTATAGTGTTATAACAGACTGTGATGCAGACAGGCCAGGGTGGGAAGGCCTTTATAGTGTTATAACAGACTGTGATGCAGACAGGCCAGGGTGAGAAGGGCTTTATAGTGTTATAACAGACTGTGATGCAGACAGGCCAGGGTGCTTTATAGTGTTATAAAGGGCTTTATAGTGTTATAACAGACTGTGATGCAGACAGGCCAGGGTGGGAAGGGCTTTATAGTGTTATAACAGACTGTGATGCAGACAGGCCAGGGTGGGAAGGGCTTTATAGTGTTATAACAGACTGTGATGCAGACAGGCCAGGGTGGGAAGGGCTTTATAGTGTTATAACAGACTGTGATGCAGACAGGCCAGGGTGAGAAGGGCTTTATAGTGTTATAACAGACTGTGATGCAGACAGGCCAGGGTGAGAAGGGCTTTATAGTGTTATAACAGACTGTGATGCAGACAGGCCAGGGTGGGAAGGCTTTATAGTGTTATAACAGACTTTATAGTGTTATAACAGACTGTGATGCAGACAGGCCAGGGTGAGAAGGGCTTTATAGTGTTATAACAGACTGTGATGCAGACAGGCCAGGGTGGGAAGGCCTTTATAGTGTTATAACAGACTGTGATGCAGACAGGCCAGGGTGAGAAGGGCTTTATAGTGTTATAACAGACTGTGATGCAGACAGGCCAGGGTGAGAAGGGCTTTATAGTGTTATAACAGACTGTGATGCAGACAGGCCAGGGTGAGAAGGGCTTTATAGTGTTATAACAGACTGTGATGCAGACAGGCCAGGGTGAGAAGGGCTTTATAGTGTTATAACAGACTGTGATGCAGACAGGCCAGGGCTTTATAGGTGAGAAGGGCTTTATAGTGTTATAACAGACTGTGATGCAGACAGGCCAGGGTGAGAAGGGCTTTATAGTGTTATAACAGACTGTGATGCAGACAGGCAGGGTGAGAAGGGTGTAACAGACTGTGATGCAGACAAGGGCTTTATAGTGTTATAACAGACTGTGATGCAGACAGGCCAGGGCTTTATAGGTTATAACAGACTGTGATGCAGACAGGCCAGGGTGCTTTATAGTGTTATAACAGACTGTGATGCAGACAGGCAGACTTTATAGGTTATAACAGACTGTGATGCAGAAGGGCTTTATAGTGTTATAACAGACTGTGATGCAGACAGGCCAGGGTGGAAGGGCTTTATAGTGTTATAACAGACTGTGATGCAGACAGGCCAGGGTGGGAAGGGCTTTATAGTGTTATAACAGACTGTGATGCAGACAGGCCAGGGTGAGAAGGGCTTTATAGTGTTATAACAGACTGTGATGCAGACAGGCCAGGGTGGGAAGGGCTTTATAGTGTTATAACAGACTGTGATGACAGGACAGGTTATAACAGACTGTGATGCAGACAGGCCAGGGTGAGAAGGGCTTTATAGTGTTATAACAGACTGTGATGCAGACAGGCAGGGTGGAAGGGCTTTATAGTGTTATAACAGACTGTGATGCAGACAGGCCAGGGTGGAAGGGCTTTATAGTGTTATAACAGACTGTGATGCAGACAGGCCAGGGTGAGAAGGGCTTTATAGTGTTATAACAGACTGTGATGCAGACAGGCCAGGGTGGGAAGGGCTTTATAGTGTTATAACAGACTGTGATGCAGACAGGCCAGGGTGGGAAGGCCTTTATAGTGTTATAACAGACTGTGATGCAGACAGGCCAGGCTTTATAGTGTTATAACAGACTGTGAAGACAGGCAGGGTTTATAGTGTTATAACAGACTGTGATGCAGACAGGCCAGGGTGGGAAGGGCTTTATAGTGTTATAACAGACTGTGATGCAGACAGGCCAGGGTGAGAAGGGCTTTATAGTGTTATAACAGACTGTGATGCAGACAGGCCAGGGTGGAAGGGGTGAGAAGGGCTTTATAGTGTTATAACAGACTGTGATGCAGACAGGCCAGGGTGAGAAGGGCTTTATAGTGTTATAACAGACTGTGATGCAGACAGGCCAGGGTGGGAAGGGCTTTATAGTGTTATAACAGACTGTGATGCAGACAGGCCAGGGTGAGAAGGGCTTTATAGTGTTATAACAGACTGTGATGTGATGCAGACAGGCAGACAGGTTATAACAGACTGTGATGCAGACAGGAGAAGGGCTTTATAGTGTTATAACAGACTGTGATGCAGACAGGCCAGGGTGAGAAGGGCTTTATAGTGTTATAACAGACTGTGATGCAGACAGGCCAGGCCAGGGTGAGAAGGGCTTTATAGTGTTATAACAGACTGTGATGCAGACAGGCCAGGGTGAGAAGGGCTTTATAGTGTTATAACAGACTGTGATGCAGACAGGCCAGGGTGGGAAGGGCTTTATAGTGTTATAACAGACTGTGATGCAGAGAGGCAGGCTTTATAGTGTTATAACAGACTGTGATGTGAGAAGGGCTTTATAGTGTTATAACAGACTGTGATGCAGACAGGCCAGGGTGAGAAGGGCTTTATAGTGTTATAACAGACTGTGATGCAGACAGGCCAGGGTGAGAAGGGCTTTATAGTGTTATAACAGACTGTGATGCAGACAGGCCAGGGTGAGAAGGGCTTTATAGTGTTATAACAGACTGTGATGCAGACAGGCCAGGGTGAGAAGGGCTTTATAGTGTTATAACAGACTGTGATGCAGACAGGCCAGGGTGAGAAGGGCTTTATAGTGTTATAACAGACTGTGATGCAGACAGGCCAGGGTGGGAAGGGCTTTATAGTGTTATAACAGACTGTGATGCAGACAGGCAGACAGGCCAGGCCAGGGTGAGAAGGGCTTTATAGTGTTATAACAGACTGTGATGCAGACAGGCCAGGGTGGGAAGGGCTTTATAGTGTTATAACAGACTGTGATGCAGACAGGCCAGGGTGAGAAGGGCTTTATAGTGTTATAACAGACTGTGATGCAGACAGGCCAGGGTGAGAAGGGCTTTATAGTGTTATAACAGACTGTGATGCAGACAGGCCAGGGTGAGAAGGGCTTTATAGTGTTATAACAGACTGTGATGCAGACAGGCCAGGGTGAGAAGGGCTTTATAGTGTTATAACAGACTGTGATGCAGACAGGCCAGGGTGGGAAGGGCTTTATAGTTTATAGTGTTATAACAGACTGTGATGCAGACAGGCCAGGGTGAGAAGGGCTTTATAGTGTTATAACAGACTGTGATGCAGACAGGCCAGGGTGGGAAGGGCTTTATAGTGTTATAACAGACTGTGATGCAGACAGGCCAGGGTGAGAAGGGCTTTATAGTGTTATAACAGACTGTGATGCAGACAGGCCAGGGTGAGAAGGGCTTTATAGTGTTATAACAGACTAGTGTTATAACAGACTGTGATGCAGACAGGCCAGGGTGAGAAGGGCTTTTAGTGTTATAACAGTGTTATAACAGACTGTTATAACAGATGCAGGCAGGCCAGGGTGAGAAGGGCTTTATAGTGTTATAACAGACTGTGATGCAGACAGGCCAGGGTGAGAAGGGCTTTATAGTGTTATAACAGACTGTGATGCAGACAGGCCAGGGTGAGAAGGGCTTTATAGTGTTATAACAGACTGTGATGCAGACAGGCCAGGGTGGGAAGGGCTTTATAGTGTTATAACAGACTGTGATGCAGACAGGCCAGGGTGAGAAGGGCTTTATAGTGTTATAACAGACTGTGATGCAGACAGGCCAGGGTGAGAAGGGCTTTATAGTGTTATAACAGACTGTGATGCAGACAGGCCAGGGTGAGAAGGGCTTTATAGTGTTATAACAGACTGTGATGCAGACAGGCCAGGGTGAGAAGGGCTTTATAGTGTTATAACAGACTGTGATGCAGACAGGCCAGGGTGGGAAGGGCTTTATAGTGTTATAACAGAC
The DNA here is from genome assembly GCF_034236695.1 of Oncorhynchus nerka. Taxonomy (NCBI): domain Eukaryota; kingdom Metazoa; phylum Chordata; class Actinopteri; order Salmoniformes; family Salmonidae; genus Oncorhynchus; species Oncorhynchus nerka. Next base: position 18,458,561 of record NC_088400.1, on the reverse strand, counting down.
TGTGATGCAGACAGGCCAGGGTGGGAAGGGCTTTATAGTGTTATAACAGACTGTGATGCAGACAGGCCAGGGTGAGAAGGGCTTTATAGTGTTATAACAGACTGTGATGCAGACAGGCCAGGGTGAGTTATAAAGGGCTTTATGCAGACAGGCCAGTGTTATAACAGACTGTGATGCAGACAGGCCAGGGTGGGAAGGGCTTTATAGTGTTATAACAGTTAGGGTGGGAAACAGTGTTATAACAGACTGTGATGCAGACAGGCCAGGGTGAGAAGGGCTTTATAGTGTTATAACAGACTGTGATGCAGACAGGCCAGGGTGAGAAGGGCTTTATAGTGTTATAACAGACTGTGATGCAGACAGGCCAGGGTGAGAAGGGCTTTATAGTGTTATAACAGACTGTGATGCAGACAGGCCAGGGTGAGAAGGGCTTTATAGTGTTATAACAGAGACTTTATAGTGTTATAACAGACTGTGATGCAGACAGGCCAGGGTGGAAGGGCTTTATAGTGTTATAACAGACTGTGATGCAGACAGGCCAGGGTGAGAAGGGCTTTATAGTGTTATAACAGAGGCAGACAGGGGTGGGAAGGGCTTTATAGTGTTATAACAGACTGTGATGCAGACAGGCCAGGGTGAGAAGGGCTTTATAGTGTTATAACACTATTGTTGGAGTGACTGTTATATTGAAGGGTTGTTCTATCTGTCTGAGTCAGTAAAGGGTTGTTGGAGTGACTGTTATATTGAAGGGTTGTTCTATCTGTCTGAGTCAGTAAAGGGTTGTTGGAGTGACTGTTATATTGAAGGGTTGTTCTATCTGTCTGAGTCAGTAAGAGGTTGTTGGAGTGACTGTTATATTGAAGGGTTGTTCTATCTGTCTGAGTCAGTAAGGGGTTGTTGGAGTGACTGATATATTGAAGGGTTGTTCTATCTGTCTGAGTCAGTAAAGGGTTGTTGGAGTGACTGATATATTGAAGGGTTGTTCTATCTGTCTGAGTCAGTAAGGGGTTGTTGGAGTGACTGTTATATTGAAGGGTTGTTCTATCTGTCTGAGTCAGTAAGAGGTTGTTGGAGTGACTGTTATATTGAAGGGTTGTTCTATCTGTCTGAGTCAGTAAGAGGTTGTTGGAGTGACTGTTATATTGAAGGGTTGTTCTATCTGTCTGAGTCAGTAAGGGGTTGTTGTTGTTATATTGAAGGGTTGTTCTATCTGTCTGAGTCAGTAAGAGGTTGTTGGATATTGATATTGGGTTGTTCTATCTGTCTGAGTCAGTAAAGGGTTGTCTGGAGTGAGGGTTGTTGGAGTGATATATTGAAGGGTTGTTCTATCTGTCTGAGTCAGTAAGGGGTTGTTGGAGTGACTGATATATTGAAGGGTTAGGGTTGTTCTATCTGTCTGAGTCAGTAAGAGGTTGTTGGAGTGACTGATATATTGAAGGGTTGTTCTATCTGTGAGTCAGTAAGGGGTTGTTGAGTGTGATATATTGAAGGGAGGGTTGTTCTATCTGTCTGAGTCAGTGACTGATATATTGAAGGGTTGTTCTATCTGTCTGAGTCCTTCATTGAAATCTGTCTGAATAAGGGGTTGCAGTGACTGATATATTGAAGGGTTGTTCTATCTGTCTGAGTCAGTAAGGGTTGTTGGAGTGACTGATAGTATTGTCTGAATCGATTGAAGGGTTGATCTGTCTGAGTCAGAAGGGGTTGTTGGAGTGACTGTTATTTGAAGGGTTGTTATCTGTCTGAGTCAGAAGGTTGTGGAGTTATATTGAGGGCATCTGATATATTGTTGGTTGTTGGAGTGACTGTTATATTGAAGGGTTGTTCTATCTGTTTTGACTGTCAGTAGGTTATTGAAGGGTTGTTCTATCTGTCTGAGTCAGTAAGGGTTGCGTGCATGACTGATATATTGAACAAGTGTGAGTGACTGATATATTGAAGGGTTGTTCTATCTGTCTGAGTCAGTAAGGGGTTGTTGTGACTGTTATATTGAAGGGTTGTTCTATCTGTCTGAGTCAGTAAGAGGTTTTATGTATATTGAAGGGTTGTTCTATCTGTCTGAGTCAGTAAGGGTGGAGTGACTGATATATTGAAGGGTTATTCTATCTGCCTGAGTCAGTAAGGGGTTGTTGGAGTGACTGTTATATTGAAGGGTTGTTCTATCTGTCTGAGTCAGTAAGGGGTTGTTGTGTGATATATTGAAGGGTTAGGGTTGTTCTATGTCAGTTTGTTGAGTCTGATATATTGAAGGGTTGTTCTATCTGTCTGAGTCAGTAAGGGGTTGTTGGAGTGACTGTTATATTGAAGGGTTGTTCTATCTGTCTGAGTCGTGTTTTGTGACTGTTATATTGAAGGGTTGTTCTATCTGTCTGAGTCAGTAAAGGGTTGTTGGAGTGACTGATATATTGAAGGGTTGTTCTATCTGTCTGAGTCAGTAAGGGGTTGTTGGAGTGACTGATATATTGAAGGGTTAGGGTTGTTCTTTCTGTCTGAGTCAGTAAGGGGTTGTTTGTTGTGAGGTGTGGAGGGCAGCAGACTATAACCCTCCTTCATAACAATGTGCAGCTGTACAACAGAGTATTAACGTGATTGTTTGTGTTCATGTTTTTGTAGCGTGCATACAAGTGTGTTTGTGCACATGTGTGTGTTTGTGTGTACGTGTTTATGTCTTTGTGTGTGTGTGTGTGTGTGTGTGTGTGTACGTGTTTGTGTGTGTGTGTGTGTGTGTGTATGTGTTTGTGAGTCCGTGTTTGTGTGCGTGTGTTTGTGTGTACGTGTTTGTGTGTTTGTGTTTGTGTGTTTGTGTGTATGTGTTTGTGTGTTTGTGTGTTTGTGTTTATGTGTGTTTGTTTGTGTTTGTGTGTTTGTGTGTATGTGTTCGTGTGTGTGTGTGTGTGTGTGTGTGTGTGTGTTTGTGCATGTGTTTGTGTGTATGTGTTTGTGTGTACGTGTGTTTGTGTGTGTGTGTTTGTGTGTATGTGTTTGTGTGTATGTGTTTGTGTGTTTGTGTTTGTGTGTGTGTGTGTGTGTGTGTGTGTGTGTGTGTGTGTGTGTGTGTGTTGTGTGTGTGTGTGTGTGTGTGTGTGTGTGTGTGTGTGTGTGTGTGTGTGTGTGTGTGTGTGTGTGTGTGTGTGTGTGTGTTTGTGTGTTTGTGTGTGTGTGTGTGTGTTTCTGTCTGGTCTTTTTGACTGTCACGTTGCTGCATGCTGCATGCTCATCTTACTGTTTCTCTGTTCTCTTTGTTCTGTTTTTCTTTCCTTCGTTCCTCCTCCCCCAGCATACCTGGAGGATGATGAGGATGAAGACCCATACAGTGACTGTATCATCAGTAAGTCTCACTGTGTGTGTGTTGCGTGTGTGTGTGTGTGTGTGTGTGTGTGTGTGTGTGTGTGTGTGTGTGTGTGTGTGTGTGTGTGTGTGTGTGTGTGTGTGTGAGAATGTGTGTGTGTGTGTGTGTGTGTGTGTGTGTGTGTGTGTGTGTGTGTGGGTCTGTGCTTTTGCCTGTGTCTACAACGGAGTGGTCTTCTCTCTCCATCTGATTGTTTTCATGATGACCTCTCTCCTTCATCCAGATAATCTATTGCAGCTTGTTTGAAGGATTGTCGTTGAGTACAGCTTATTTGTGTGTGTGTGTGTGTGTGTGTGTGTGTGTGTGTGTGTGTGTGTGTGTGTGTGTGTGTGTGTGTGTGTGTGTGTGTCTATTAGGGTTGGGCAGTATACTTTATTATACAATATGTGACTGACCGGCTCGATTTGGTTTTATGTATCAACATTTTAAATGTTTTTTTTTTTATTTGATAAAAGTAGACTCAAAGCTAGTAAATGGTATATCATACACTACAGTTGAAGAGCAATGGGAAAGTAATTCTGCTTTGAGGGTTGATAAACTTGTAACCCACTTTTGTGAAAATCGCCTTTGAATGTTTTTGGTAAACCTACTGTAGAGCTCTCATTTGTCTACACCCCTTCAGCATTGTTCACACCTTCTTAAGCCTTATCCCCACCCATCTCTTTAAGGATTCACATGTGAGGCCATGTACTAAACAACCAACGATTTCAAGACCAAAGGCTGGTTTATACGATATGTCTATCGTTAGTTGTCGCTGTGACATCATGAATATTCTACTGTCGCCCGACATCAAACTTGTCGTTGTCGTTATGAAAAACTGTGAACACAAAAACTACAGGCTGCATGACATCAGCAGCCTGGTTGTCCAAAATAGCATAACTGGTATATTTTAACACCAATAAACACACCCGTTTAAACATGTATTTAGTATATGTCAATCTAGCTAACCAGGCAACTTAAAGGGATTTTCTAAACAATGTTTTGGTAAATTTTTAGCTTGTTAGCAAGCTAGCTAAAGTTAAATTAGCTGGCTAGCTAGTTCAAATTAATGACCATATCATATAGCTGACAATGTCTTCACTTTAGCTCATTTGTATTCATCATTATTTACAAGTTAATGGCGCTGCAATTACAGAAATGAGTTTACGGGTTGTAAGTGTAAACGGTGCAGTGAAATGGTCACTTCAATAGTGCAGGCTAGCTAAACAATGAACCATAATCCCAACATAATGTAACTACCATTAGGCTAGCTAAACAATGAACCATAATCCCAAACATAATGTAACCACCATTAGGCTAGCTAAACAATGAACCATAATCCCAAACATAATGTAACCACCATTAGGCTAGCTAAACAATGAACCATAATCCCAACATAATGTAACTACCATTAGGCTAGCTAAACAATGAACCATAATCCCAACATAATGTAACTACCATTAGGCTAGCTAAACAATGAACCATAATCCCAACATAATGTAACCACCATTAGGCTAGCTAAACAATGAACCATAATCCCAAACATAATGTAACTACCATTAGGCTAGCTAAACAATGAACCATAATCCCAAACATAATGTAACTACCATTAGGCTAGCTAAACAATGAACCATAATCCCAACATAATGTAACCACCATTAGGCTAGCTAAACAATGAACCATACTCCCAACATAATGTAACCACCATTAGGCTAGCTAAACAATGAACCATAATCCCAACATAATGTAACCACCATTAGGCTAGCTAAACAATGAACCATACTCCCAACATAATGTAACTACCATTAGGCTAGCTAAACAATGAACCATAATCCCAACATAATGTAACCACCATTAGGCTAGCTAAACAATGAACCATAATCCCAACATAATGTAACTACCATTAGTCTAGCTAAACAATGAACCATAATCCCAACATAATGTAACTACCATTAGGCTAGCTAAACAATGAACCATAATCCCAACATAATGTAACCACCATTAGTCTAGCTAAACAATGAACCATAATTCCAACATAATGTAACCACCATTAGGCTAGCTAAACAATGAACCATAATCCCAACATAATGTAACTACCATTAGGCTAGCTAAACAATGAACCATAATCCCAAACATAATGTAACTACCATTAGGCTAGCTAAACAATGAACCATAATCCCAACATAATGTAACCACCATTAGGCTAGCTAAACAATGAACCATAATCCCAAAGATAATGTAACCACCATTAGAACCATAATCCCAACATAATGTAACCTACCTAGCTAAACAATGAACCATAATCCCAAACATAATGTAACCACCATTAGGCTAGCTAAACAATGAACCATAATCCCAAACATAATGTAACCACCATTAGGCTAGGTAAACAATGAACCATAATCCCAACATAATGTAACTACCATTAGGCTAGCTAAACAATGAACCATAATCCCAACATAATGTAACCACCATTAGGCTAGCTAAACAATGAACCATAATCCCAACATAATGTAACTACCATTAGGCTAGCTAAACAATGAACCATAATCCCAAACATAATGTAACTACCATTAGGCTAGCTAAACAATGAACCATAATCCCAACATAATGTAACCACCATTAGGCTAGCTAAACAATGAACCATAATCCCAACATAATGTAACCACCATTAGGCTAGCTAAACAATGAACCATAATCCCAAACATAATGTAACTACCATTAGGCTAGCTAAACAATGAACCATAATCCCAAACATAATGTAACTACCATTAGGCTAGCTAAACAATGAACCATAATCCCAAACATAATGTAACTACCATTAGGCTAGCTAAACAATGAACCATAATCCCAAACATAATGTAACTACCATTAGGCTAGCTAAACAATGAACCATAATCCCAAACATAATGTAACCACCATTAGGCTAGCTAAACAATGAACCATAATCCCAAACATAATGTAACTACCATTAGTCTAGCTAAACAATGAACCATAATCCCAAACATAATGTAACCACCATTAGGCTAGCTAAACAATGAACCATAATCCCAAACATAATGTAACTACCATTAGTCTAGCTAAACAATGAACCATAATCCCAAACATAATGTAACTACCATTAGGCTAGCTAAACAATGAACCATAATCCCAAACATAATGTAACTACCATTAGGCTAGCTAAACAATGAACCATAATCCCAACATAATGTAACCACCATTAGGCTAGCTAAACAATGAACCATAATCCCAACATAATGTAACTACCATTCATGAATCTGCAGGTATCTAACCTACCAGTCTAGCTAAACAATGAACCATAATCCCAACATAATGTAACTACCATTCATGAATCTGCAGGTAGCTAACCTACCAGTCTAGCTAAACAATGAACTATAACTAGCAATGCAAATGGCTCTGAGATATGAATAATATTACTACACAGAATATACACGTGACTTTATCTAGCGAGCTAGCCAGCTATCGTCAGCTAGCTAACAGTATGCTTTAACTTGCAATGAAATCTACTTTCTGACTAAATTATGAATGTACACTACCGGTCAAAGTATTAGAACCCTGCTTTTTCTTTATTTTTGCTATTTTATACATTGTAGAATTATAGTGAAGACATCAAAACTATGAAATAACATATGGAATTATGTAGTAAACAAAAAAGTGTTAAACAAATCAGAATATATTTTATATTTGAGATTCCTCAAATAGCCACCCTTTGCTTTGATGACAGCTTTGCACACTCTTGGCATTCTCTCAACCAACTTCAACTGGAATGCTTTTCCAATGGTCTTGAAGGAGTTCCCACATATGCTGAGCACTTGTTTGGCTGCTTTTCCTTCACTCTGCAGTCTGACTCATCCCAAACCATCTCAATTTGGTTGAGGTCAGGTGATTGTGAAGGCCAGGCTTTCTGATGCAGTACTCCATCACTCTCCTTCTTAGTCAATTAGCCCGTACACAGCCTGGAGGTGTGTTGGGTCATTGTCCTGTTGAAAAACAAATTAAAGTCTCACTAAGCCCAAACCAGATGGGATGGCGTATCGCTGCAGAATGCTGTGGTAACCATGCTGGTTAAGTGTGCCTTGAATTCTAAATAAATCACAGTGTCACCAGCAACGCACCCCAACACCATAACACCTCCTCCTCCATGCTTCACGGTGGGAAATACACATGCGGAGATCATCCGTTCACCTACACCGCGTCTCACAAAGACACAGCATTTGGAACCAAACATCTCCAATTTGGACTCCAGACCAAAGGACATTTTATGTGTATTTACAGATGGAAAGTTTGATATTAAGGCACATGAAACTTCACATGTTCCAGAAGGCATTTGATTACTGTACTTCTAGATTTCCATCAACCCTGTCTTGTGGATTTGGCCACAGGTTCTCATCCACATCACAATGGATGTTTTCATTAGCCAAACATCTTGGGAAGAATCTTCTGGCGAATCCAGGCCTGACACTGGTCTGCCGTGATGTCATTGCATGGGTCATCCATGGCCTGGAGAAGGGTGGCTTGTTCGTGAGGGCGCCTATCGTATACCTCCTACCTCCATGTGGATAAAAATTCCTCAATCGGGTTAAGAAAAGAAGAGTATGGGGGTAAGGGTGGTAAATTGTTAATGGGCCTGAAACCATGCTTGCACCATTTGAGCATGGTGGAACCTGACATTATCCCACACAATGACATAGGTCATGCCATCTGCTCTACAGACCTTGTCTGCAGATTGCATAAATTGTTTTCACATATCGTGCAGCCCTATGAGGCAGTGCGGAAAGGATTTCAAATGAGTGCAGGAAATGCAGAAATGTATGAAAATTGAATTGAACAGTATAAAACAATCAGAATGGAAAAAGACTGATTGAAATCACTTAGAATGTATGTGTTGCCACCTTAGGGTCCTGCACTACTCATAACACAAATGTAGAACTTTTATTCTAAAAAAATATATATACAGTCAAATACTGTCCTACAGTATTGTTATTTTATATTTATACCTTGATATGATATTTCGACCATATCTTCCAGCCCTAATGCAGTGCAAACTGGCAACTACACACAAACAAACAATATCCCATACCCCACAGGTGGAAAAACTTAAGTATGATCCCAATTAGAGACAACGATTACCAGCTGCCTCTAATTGGGAATCATACACAAACCCCAACATAGAAAATTAAACCTAGAACCCCACATAGAAATAATAAACTAGACTAAAACCCCTAGTCACGCCCTGACCTACTCTACCATGGAAAATATAGGCTTTCTATGGTCAGGACGTGACAGTACCGGTACAGAGTCCATGTGCGGGGGTACAGTTTAGTCGAGGTAATTGAGGTAATATGTACATGTAGGTAGAGTTATTAAAGTGACTATGCATAGATAATAACAGAGAGGAGCGGCAGCATAGAAGAGTGGAAGGTGGATGAAAGTAGTCTGGGTATCCATTTGATTAGATGTTCAGGAGTCTTAAGGCTTGGGGGTAGAAGCTGTTTAGAAGCCTCCTGGACCAAGACTTGGCGCTCCGGTACCGCAGAGAGAACAGTCTATGACTATGTTCTACATTGTAGAATAATAGTGAAGACATCAAAACTGTAAAATTACACATATGGAATCACACAGGAACCGAAAAAGTGTGCCAGTGTGTGAGCGTCAGGGATATTCTGTGCCCCCCGCTAGGAACTGTGGGATACCCACCTCCACAGGGGGACTGGGCCCTAACATACAGTACCAGTCAAAAGTTTGGACACACTTACTCATTCAAGGGTTTTGCTTAATTGTTACTATTTTCTACATTGTAAAATTATAGTGAAGACATCAAAACTATGAAATAACACATGGAATTATGTAGGTACCAAAAAGTGTTACACAAATACAATATATTTTATATTTGAGATAATTCAAAGTAACCATGATTTGACTTGATGTCAGCTTTCCACACTCTTGGCATTCTCTCAACCAGCTTCATGAGGTAGTCACACTCTTGGCATTCTCTCAGCCACCCTTTGCCTTGATGACACCTGGAATGCATTTCAATTAACATGTGTGCCTTGTTAAAAGTTAATTGTGGAATTAATGTGTTTGAGCCAATCAGTTGTGTTGTGACAAGGTAAGGGTGGTATACAGAAGATAGGCCTATTTGGTAAAAGACCAAGTCCATATTATGGCACGAACAGCTCAAATAAGCAAAGAGAAACGACATTCCATCATTACCCTAATACATGAAGGTCAGTCAATTTGGAAAATTTCAAGAACTTTGAAAGTTCCTTCATGTGCTTTTGCAAAAACCATCAAGCGCTATGATGAAACTGGCTCTCATGAGGACCGCCACAGGAATGAAAGACCCAGAGTTACCACTGCTGCAGAGGACAAGTCCAGTTGCGTTAACTGCACCTCAGATTGTAGCCCAAATAAATGTTTCACAGAGTTCAAGTAACATACACATGTCTACATCAATTGTTCAGAGGAGACTTCGTGAATCAGGCCTTCATGGTCAAATTGCTGCAAAGAAACCACTAATAAAGGACACCAATAATAATATGCATGGTAGTATTGGATGGGAAACACTGTAAAGTCTCTAAAACTGTTAAAATAATGTCTGTGAGTATAACAGAACTGATTTGGCAGGCAAAACCCCGAGGACAATCCATCCAGGAAAATTATTTTTTAAGGTCATTTGACTTTCCAATGCTTTTCTATGGGAAAGCCGAATTATTAGGACCAGTTCCTATGGCTTCCACTAGATGTCAACAGTCTTTAGAACTTGTTTGATGTTTTTTCTTTGTAAAATAAAATAAAATAACATTTTATTTGTCACATACACATGGTTAGCAGATGTTAGTGCGAGTGTAGCGAAATGATTGTGCTTCTAGTTCCGACAATGCAGTAATAACCAACAAGTAATCTAGCTAACAATTCCAAAACTACTACCTTATAGACACAAGTGTAAGGGGAAAAAGAATATGTACATAAAGATATATGAATGAGTGATGGTACAGAGCGGCATAGGCAAGATACAGTAGATGGTATTGAGTGCAGTATATACATATGAGATGAGTATGTAAACAAAGTGGCATAGTTAAAGTGGCTAGTGATACATGTATTACATAAGGATGCAGTAGATGATATAGAGTACAGTATATACGTATACATATGAGATGAATAATGTAGGGTATGTAAACATTATATTAGGTAGCATTGTTTAAAGTGGCTAGTGATATATTTGACATCATTTCCCATCAATTCCCATTATTAAAGTGGCTGGAGTTGAGTCAGTGTGTTGGCAGCAGCCACTCAATGTTAGTGGTGGCTGTTTAACAGTCTGATGGCCTTGAGATAGAAGCTGTTTTTCAGTCTCTCGGTCCCAGCTTTGATGCACCTGTACTGACCTCGCCTTCTGGATGATAGCGGGGTGAACAGGCAGTGGCTCGGGTGGTTGCTGTCCTTGATGATCTTTATGGCCTTCCTGTGACATCGGGTGGTGTAGGTGTCCTGGAGGGCAGGTAGTTTGCCCCCGGTGATGCGTTGTGCAGACCTCACTACCCTCTGGAGAGCCTTACGGTTGTGGGCGGAGCATTTGCCGTACCAGGCGGTGATACAGCCCGCCAGGATGCTCTTGATTGTGCATCTGTAGAAGTTTGTGAGTGCTTTTGGTGACAAGCCAAATTTCTTCAGCCTCCTGAGGTCTTCACAATGCTGTCTGTGTGGGTGGACCAATTCAGTTTGTCTGTGATGTGTACGCCGAGGAACTTCTTGCTCCTACCCTCTACTTTTTTGAACATTTTGTTAAAAATCGCGCAACATTTCAGCGCCCTGCTACTCATGCCAGGAATATAGTACGTTCATATGGTTAGAATGTGTGTATAGGAAACCCTCGGACGTTTTTAAAACTGGTTAAATCACGACTGTGGCTATTACATAACGTGCGTTACATCGGAAAGCGCAGGAAAACTGATCACATAAAATGGAAATAAATATCCTTGCGCCACTTCCAGCAATTGTTAACAGTGAGCCGAATTAGATAAGACCGAGCATTCAACTCCCACAGCATCCCCATGTAGTCGAGTATCTTGTGAATTTAATCCTCTTTGATTCTTGGTTGAACCGAAAGAGGGGCACGACGTACCTCCGGTCTCCGCCCAGATCATTCCGGAAGAGCTCTCTCCTGAAATTGTTTCCAAGACGACAGCTAATGATATGTATATCGCCTACGGATGAATTTTATCGCTTATTAACGTTTACTAATACCTAAAGTAGCATTACAAACGTATTTCGAAGTGTTTTGTGAAAGTTTATCGTCTACTTTTTGAATTTTAAAAAATGACGTTACGTTGTGAAATCGCTGTTTTTTTCGTTTATCACACAGTCTACATATAACGATATCTTGGCTTTATATGGCCCGATTTAATCGAAATAAAGACCCAATAGTGTTTATGGGACATCTAGGAGTGCCAACAAAGAAGATGGTGAAAGGTAATGACTGTTTTCTATTTTATTGTGCGGTTTGTGTAACGCCGAAATGCTAATTATTTTGTTTACGTCCCCTGCTGTGCTTTTCTGTTGTAGTGTATTGGTGCATGCTATCAGATAATAGCTTCTCATGCTGTCGCCGAAAAGCATTTTAAAAATCTGACTTGTTGCCTGGATTCACAACGAGTGTAGCTTTAATTTGATACCCTGCATGTGTATTTTAATGAACTTTTGAGTTTTAACTAATACTATTAGCATTTAGCGTAGCACATTTGCATTTCCAGAGCTCTAGTTGGGACGCAAGCGTCCCAGGTAGAGGTAAGAGGTTAAAACTTACTACCCTCTCCACTACTGTTCCATCGATGTGGATAGGGGGGTGTTCCCTCTGCTGTTTCCTGAAGTCCACAATCATCTCCTTAGTTTTGTTGACGTTGAGTGTGAGGTTATTTTCCTGACACCACACTCCGAGGGCCCTCACCTCCTCCCTGTAGGCCGTCTCGTCGTTGTTGGTAATCAAGCCTACCACTGTTGTGTCGTCCGCAAACTTTATGATTGAGTTGGAGGCGTGCGTGGCCACGCAGTCGTGGGTGAACAGGGAGTACAGGAGAGGGCTCAGAACGCACCCTTGTGGGGCCCCAGTGTTGAGGATCAGTGGGGTGGAGATGTTGTTGCCTACCCTCACCACCTGGGGGCGGCCCGTCAGGAAGTCCAGTACCCAGTTGCACAGGGCGGGGTCGAGACCCAGGGTCTCGAGCTTGATGACGAGCTTGGAGGGCACTATGGTGTTAAATGCCGAGCTGTAGTCGATGAACAGCATTCTCACATAGGTATTCCTCTTGTGGGTTAGGGCAGTGTGCAGTGTGGTTGAGATTGCATCGTCTGTGGACTTATTTGGGCGGTAAGCAAATTGGAGTGGGTCTAGGGTGTCAGGTAGGGTGGAGGTGATATGGTCCTTGACTAGTCTCTCAAAGCACTTAATGATGACGGAAGTGAGTGCTACAGGGCGGTAGTCGTTTAGCTCAGTTACCTTAGCTTTCTTGGGAACAGGAACAATGGTGGCCCTCTTGAAGCATGTGGGAACAACCGACTGGGATAGGGATTGATTGAATATGTCCGTGAACACACCAGCCAGCTGGTCTGCGCATGCTCCGAGGGCGCGGCTGGGGATGCCGTCTGGGCCTGCAGCCTTGCGAGGGTTGACACGTTTAAATGTTTTCCTCACGTCGGCAGCAGTGAAGGAGAGTCTGCATGTTTTAGTTGCGGGCAGTGTCAGTGGCACTGTATTGTCCTCAAAGCGGGCAAAAAAGTTATTTAGTCTGCCTGGGAGCAAGACATCCTGGTCCGTGACGGTGCTGGTTTTCTTTTTGTAATCCGTGATTGACTGTAGACCCTGCCACATACCTCTTGTGTCTGAGCCGTTGAATTGAGATTCTACTTTGTCTCTATACTGACGCTTAGCTTGTTTGATTGCCTAGCGGAGGGAATGGTTACACTGTTTGTATTCGGTCATGTTTCCAGTCACCTTGCCCTGATTAAAAGCAGTGGTTCGCGCTTTAAGTTTCACGCGAATGCTGCCATCAATCCACGGTTTCTGGTTTGGGAATGTTTTAATCGTTGCTATGGGAACGACATCTTCAACGCACGTTCTAATGAACTCGCACAATACGGAACATATCCCAGTCCACGTGATGGAAGCAGTCTTGGAGTGTGGAATCGGATTGGTCGGACCAGCGTTGAACAGACCTCAGCGCAGGAGCTTCTTGTTTTAGTTTCTGTCTGTAGGCTGGGATCAACAAAATGGAGTCGTGGTCAGCTTTTCCGAAAGGAGGGCGGGGCAGGGCCTTATATGCGTCGCGGAAGTTGGAATAGCAATGATCCAAGGTTTTTCCAGCCCTGGTTGCGCAATCGATATGCTGATAAAATTTAAGGAGTCTTGTTTTCAGATTAGCCTTGTTAAAATCCCCAGCTACAATGAATGCAGCCTCCGGATATATGGATTCCAGTTTGCAAAGAGTCAAATAAAGTTCGTTCAGAGCCATCGATGTGTCTGCTTGTGGGGGAATATATACGGCTGTGATTATAATCGAAGAGAATTCCCTTGGTAGATAATGCGGTCTACATTTGATTGTGAGGAATTCTAAATCAGGTGAACAGAAGGACTATGAAGACTAATGAAGAAGTAGTTGTAATTCTTTCTAAGTGTCACTCAGAAGGACTCTAGGATTCTGGTGCACGTGAACGACTGCTTGCTGTGTATTTCTCCAGTATTGGAAGCAGTTTATTCCATCTTAAATTGTATCGATTATTTACATTTTAGGGTACCTGAGGTTGGATTAGAAACATTGTTTGAAATGTTCGCCTCTAGCAGAATGGAAGAAAGTGGGGGTTTATTCTATCGCCTACGAATTCTCAGAAGGCAGCCCACCCATTCGCCCTTTTTTCTCTGCTTTCTCTTCACGCGAATCATGGGGATCTGGGCCTGTTCCTGAGAAAGCAGTATATCGTTCGTCTCAGGCTCGTCAGAATCGATAAAGGAAAAAAGGATTCTGCCAGTCTGTGGTGAGCAATCGCAGTCCTGATATCAAGAAGTTATTTTCGGTCATAAGAGATGGTAACCACATTATGTACAAAATAAGTTTAAAAAATATGTTACAAAAAACTCAAATAAACACAATCGGTTGGGGACACGTAAAACATCTACCTTCTTCTCCGGCGCCAGTATTAGGAATTGAACCCACTCTCCTGGTTTTGCCAGCCCCATGCTCTACCAACTGAGTCAGAGAACCAGAGTGTGTGCGTATGTAGAATGCCAGGTGGTATGAGTGGCTGATGCTGATCCTGACTCATCCACCACACAAGGTGTCAGTCAAGGAGGAGGTTGGCCCATCTAGGGAGTCACACATCACAGAGCGTCCTAGCATGAATCTCAGCGGCCCGTCCCTGACCAATCCCCAAGCTTCAACCAATCTTTATTTCCCTCACTGACACTGTGTCTGTGTGTGTGGAAGTGTGTGGAAGTAGAAGCTTGAGTGTGTGTGCAAAGGTGATGTTGGCCCCTGGCTGGGTTCTAATCCAAATTGATCCATGTGGCATTCTGTCTCATCGATCGGAACACCGCTAGACGTGGCTGAGGAGGAGGGGAGACAAGGAGAGAGGGAACAGAGGCGAACTGGGGGGGTGAGCTGAGGTGAGAGAAAGAGAGGGGGACAGAGAAGAACTGGGGGGCTGAGGAGAGTGGGACAGAGGCGAACTGGGGGGGAAGCTGAGGTGAGGGAAAGAGAGGTGGACAGAGAAGAACTGGGGGGGCTGAGGGTCCTCTCTAATTATGAAGAATCCCATATTATTTCCCTCTCTACTCCTATGGTATAGTAACCCTAACTCTCTCTATTCCTATGGTATGGTATCCCTAACCATCTCTACTCATATGGTATGGTAACCCTAACCATCTCTACACGTATGGTAACCCTAACCATCTCTATGCGTATGGTAACCCTAACCATCTCTCTACTCCTATGGTATGGCAACCCTAACCCTCTCTACTCATATGGTATGGTAACCCTAACCCTCTCTACTCATATGGTATGGTAACCCTAACCACCTCTACTCCTATGGTATGGTAACCCTAACCATCTCTACTCCTATGGTATGGTAACCCTAACCCTCTCTACTCCTATGGTATGGTAACCCTAACCATCTCTACTCCTATAGTATGGTAACCCTAACCATCTCTACTCATATGGTATGGTAACCCTAACCATCTATCTACTCCTATGGTATGGTAACTCTAACCGTCTCTACTCCTATGGTATGGTAGCCTTAACTCTCTCTTCTCCTATGGTATGGTTACCCTAACTCTCTCTACTCCTATGGTATGGTAACCCTAACCATCTATCTACTCCTATGGTATGGTAACCCTAACCGTCTCTACTCCTATGGTATGGTAACCTTAACTCTCTCTTCTCCTATGGTATGGTTACCCTAACTCTCTCTACTCCTATGGTATGGTAACCCTAACGATCTCTACTCCTATGGTATGGTTACCCTAACCCTCTCTACTCCTATGGTATGGTAACCCTAACCGTCTCTACTCCTATGGTATGGTAACCTTAACTCTCTCTTCTCCTATGGTATGGTTACCCTAACTCTCTCTACTCCTATGGTATGGTAACCCTAACGATCTCTACTCCTATGGTAGGGTTACCCTAACCATCTCTACTCCTATGGTATGGTAACCCTAACCATCTCCACTCCTATGGTATGGTAACCCTAACCATCTCTACTCCTATGGTATGGTTACCCTAACTCTCTCTCCTCCTATGGTATGGTAACCCTAACGATCTCTACTCCTATGGTATGGTTACCCTAACCATCTCTACTCCTATGGTATGGTAACCCTAACCATCTCTACTCCTATGGTATGGTAACCCTAACCATCTCTACTCCTATGGTATGGTAACCCTAACCTCAACCATAACCCCTAAATGTAAGCTTAAAACTAACCCTAAACTTTAACCCTAATTGTAACCCTAAACCTAACCCTGAAGCTTACAATGTGTCCTCATGGGTTGTTTTACTATCCTTGTGGGGACTTTGGGGGATTTCAGGTCCCCACGAGGATAGGAGATCAATACCACACACACCCACGATCCTAAAACACACTAAAGAGGTCTGACTCTGAAGTCTGATGATAAGGAAATCCCTTTATATCCAGTGCTTACAGTAACTCTGAATCACATTAATCCCCCAGCTACACATGGACACTTCTGGGTCTGCAGAGGTGAGTGAGTGAGTGAGTGAGTGAGTGAGTGAGTGAGTGAGTGAGTGAGTGAGTGAGTGAGTGAGTGAGTGAGTGAGTGAGTGAGTGAGTGAGTGAGTGAGTGAGTGAGTGAGTGAGTGAGTGAGTGAGTGAGTGAGTGAGTGAGTGAGTGAGTGTTTGCCCCCAGAAATGTATAGAACTTATTGGAGTTGTTATAGATTTTGGTTTTCATCAGGTAATTTCGGAAATAAATGAAAACGTTGGTAATTTATATCTTTATAAAGCATGTGTTTCTGGGGTAAATAGCCTAATTAACAATGATGTAATTTACATATATTTAGGAGATTATTTTATAGCTTTCAGTCTGTATTTCTCATCTAAAATCAATATTTTTTTAATATACAGTATACATATTTTGCACGTTATGAAAATTCCCTGAAATCCTTGAAATTTAAAAAATGCTGGTAGATAACTGGTACATTTCAAAGGTTACCGGTTACAATCCCTCCCTTTGCAAACCTACCCAGACCCAGCTCCAGTCAGTCCTACCCAGACCCAGCTCCAGTCAGTCCTATCCATGCCCAGCTCCAGTCAGCCCTATCCATGCCCAGCTCCAGTCAGTCCTATCCATGCCCAGCTCCAGTCAGTCCTATCCAGGCCCAGCTCTAGTCAGTCCTATCCAAGCCCAGCTCCAGTCAGTCCTACCCAGGCCCAGCTCCAGTCAGTCCTACCCAGGCCCAGCTCTAGTCAGTCCTATCCATGCCCAGCTCCAGTCAGTCCTACCCATGCCCAGCTCTAGTCAGTCCTAGTCCTGCCCAGCTCCAGTCAGTCCTATCCATGCCCAGCTCCAGTCAGTCCTATCCAAGCCCAGCTCCAGTCAACCCTTTCCAGGCCCTCACAGTCAACCCTTTCCAGGCCCAGCTCCAGTCAACCCTTTCCAGGAACAGCTCCAGTCAGTCCTATCCTGTCCCAACTCTAGTCAACCCTCACAGGCCCTCACAGTCAACCCTTTCCATACCCAGCTCCAGTCAACCCTTTCCATACCCAGCTCCAGTCAACCCTTTCCATACCCAGCTCCAGTCAACCCTTTCCAGGAACAGCTCCAGTCAGTCCTATCCAGTCCCAACTCCAGTCAACCCTACACAGGCCCTCACATTCAACCCTTTCCATACCCAGCTCCTGTCAACCCTTTCCATAACCAGCTCCAGTCAGTCCTATCCAGTCCCAGCTCCAGTCAACCCTACACAGGCCCATCTCCAGTCAATGTATGGATGTATCAGAAGTCTCTTATTACATAATTCAGCAGAAAACCAAGCTATTTATATTCAGCCACTCTCTGTCCCACTCAATACTACCACTAATAGACTGGGTTTGTGAGCCAGATTGAGTCAAACAGGGGTTGAACAATAACAGATGAACAAATGGAGAGGGAGATACATCTCTATTAAATCCAACCCCTGAGCGAGTCCTTTTTAGTTTGTCACTTAATACTTGCTAGTTTAAAATGTTCTGATTCAGATAGCTGGCTCCCGATGTGTCTGATGAGATCTCTATTATGTAGCCATTTTAGCTTTTGTCCCAAATCTCCCACAAACCCTCTGAGCTGCATAGCTAAATATTGATCAGATAGCACAGTAAACACAAAAACGATCTCTCTCTCTTGCTCTCTTTTTCTCTCAGCCCCTCTCTTCAACTTGCATATTGACACCAAATTGATTTAAGGTTCATAGCCCAATTGGTGGTCCTCAGTCTTGGCTACAATCCAAAGCCCTTAGAGAGAGAAGGACACTAGCCACTCCAGACCACTGAACCCTTGGAGAGAGAAGGACACTAGCCACTCCAGACCTCTGAGAACTTAGAGAGAGAAGGACACTAGCCTCTCCAGACCTCTGAGACCCTGATATGGTGACATCATGGACACATCCCAAATGGCACCTTATTCCATATAAAGTAGTGCACTATTTAGGGGAAAGGGTGCCATTTTAGAGGCAGGCATGATGCCACTGTGACATTGATCAATGAGCCACTAGGCAGCAGACCCCCCCCCCCCCCCCACCCCGCTACTGATGACACTATCGAGTCTAGACAACTCCATCCACCCCTCTTCTACCAAATCAATAGTATAATCCAGTCACCCCTATAACTAATAAATGGGTCAGTCCACTAGCTCCTGTCCCCCAACATCAGATCAATAGTTAATTCAGTTACCCTTACTGTATCAATGAGTCCACTATAGGCTTCGTCCCCTGTCCCTCTTTCCCCACCTGAGTAATTCACTACTGTGCAGGCAGCACCCCTGTCTCTAATCAAAACTATGATCCAGTCAACCCTATCACTGATCAGCCCTCTGAACTCATTAAAAATGAATTAGCCAATCAGAAGTAATCCTGTCTTGACCTCTAACCCCTCTAGAAGTCCCGCCTCCTCATAGATTGTACTACAGTAACCTTGCAGCAAAGACACTAGCCTTATTTCTTTCAGCATGTCGCCATTATGTTCTGTATGCCCAGATCTCTTCCCTTCTCTTTTCTTCACACTTTTCTGTCAGTTGTCAGAGAGAGAGAGAGATCTGACCCTTTGTCTCTCCACCCACCTCAGAACCAGAGACATACTGAATGAGAGACATTACACAGTCTTATTATATATAACACACACACACACACTGTAGAGAAGGTAATTACTCCTGAGTGTGCTTGACTCTGAGTGTTAAGAACCCACTCAAATCAAATCAAATTTTATTGGTCACATACACATGCGAAATGTAGCGAAATGCTTGTGCTTCTAGTTCTGACAGTGCAGTACTATCTAACATGTAATCTAACAATTCCACAACAACTACCTAATACACACAAATCTAAGTAAAGGAATAAGAATATATACATATGCATATTTGGAAGAGCAATGACAGAGCGGCATAGGCAAGTTGCAATAGATGTTATAAAATACAGTATACACATATGAGATGAGTAATGTAAGATATGTAAACATTATTAAAGTGGCATTATTAAAGTGACTGAGAGATTGGTGGTGTGTGTGTATGTGTGTGTGTGTGTGTGTGTTAATTCTGCAGGGTCAGACAATAATACTTGTACTCATACACACACAACACAACACACACAACACAAAATACACAACACACTCACACACATTTACACACACACACACGTATACACACACAGTGTGCGGGCCGGGCCATGTGTTGGGCTGGTGATAGAGGGTTTGGCAGTCTGTCAGCAGACGCCGTTTTTCTACATCAAACGTCTCAGAGCTGAGTCTCCCCTTCATGCTACACACACACACACACACACACACACACACACACACTCCCTCTGATTTACTTGCCAAAACAACGACAGAGAGACTTATGCTCCTACACAGACTTAGACACTGAAATGCACACACACACACACACAAAGACACACACACACACACACACACACACACACACACAGTGAGGATAGCAGTAGTAGTGTGTGTGTTTGAGATCAAGTCTATCACACTAGCATGGCTGCAACAAGTGGATTAAAATGGTTCAACTTATCCTTTGTTGTTAAGGTGTGTGTGTGGGTGTGTGTGTGTGTGTGTTGTGTTGGAGCAGAATGTCCCTTTCATCTCCAAATCTCTCTCTCACACACACACACACACATAAACACATACATACACCAAACACTGTCAGTCTCGAATGCCTCTCACGTCCATTAAGGAAATGAAAGTGGTGGGTTGTAATAGAAGTGTGTATATCTGTTGAATAATGTATACATGTCTACATCCTGATTGATTCAAGATTCAGAGAAATCAAACAGCCTGGACTCAGACATCAGATGAGAGAGAGATCGTTTGTAAATATGATTCTTCAGCTCCACATGACACGTTTGAATTACACAGGGGATGAGGGTTGAATAGTGAGTGGTCCAGAGGGATTTTATTCATTGTTATGAAAGTAGTGAATTTGTTATGCGGAGTCGAGACAAAGAATAGGTTGTTCTAGAGATTACAATGAAGGAATTGAGGTAATATAGAGATTGGAATCAACACACACACACACAGGTGTATGCAAATGTTCACACACACACCAGCCAGGTCAACCATGATACAAGTCAGTGTTCCACGTCCATCCATTTCTGAGGACGTCGGGAGCTGACGTGGAAACCGTGTTTGTTCCTGGTCGTGTATTCTGCTGTACTGTTTTCGTCCCCCGTGTTTGTTCCTGGTCGTGTATTCTGCTGTACTGTTTTCGTCCCCTGTGCTTGTTCCTGGTCGTGTATTCTGCTGGACTGTTTTCGTCCCCTGTGTTTGTTCCTGGTCGTGTATTCTGCTGTACTGTTTTCGTCCCTTGTGTTTGTTCCTGGTCGTGTATTCTGCTGGACTGTTTTCGTCCCTGCTGGACTGTTTTCGTCCCCTGTGTTTGTTCCTGGTCGTGTATTCTGCTGTACTGTTTTCGTCCCTTGTGTTTGTTCCTGGTCGTGTATTCTGCTGGACTGTTTTCGTCCCCTGTGTTTGTTCCTGGTCGTGTATTCTGCTGTACTGTTTTCGTCCCCTGTGTTTGTTACTGGTCGTGTATTCTGCTGGACTGTTTTCGTCCCCTGTGTTTGTTCCGTGTATTTTGTTCCTGTTTGTTCCTGGTGTATTCTGCTGGACTGCTGTTTGACTGTTTTCGTCCCCTGTGTTTGTTCCTGGTCGTGTATTCTGCTGTACTGTTTTCGTCCCCTGTGTTTGTTCCTGGTCGTGTATTCTGCTGTACTGTTTTCGTCCCCTGTGTTTGTTACTGGTCGTGTATTCTGCTGGACTGTTTTCGTCCCCCGTGTTTGTTCCTGGTCGTGTATTCTGCTGGACTGTTTTCGTCCCCCGTGTTTGTGTATTCTGCTTCCTGTTTGTTCCTGGTCGGTATTCTGCTGTACTGTTTTCGTCCCTGTGTTTGTTCCTGTCTGTACTGTTTTCGTCCCTGTGTTTGTGGTCGTATTCTGCTGTACTGTTTTCGTCCCTGTGTTTGTTCCTGGTTGTATTCTGCTGTACTGTTTTCGTCGTGTTTGTTCCTGGTCGTGTATTCTGCTGTACTGTTTTCGTCCCCTGTGTTTGTTCCTGGTCATGTATTCTGCTGGACTGTTTTCGTCCCTCGTGTTTGTTCCTGGTCGTGTATTCTGCTGTACTGTTTTCGTCCCCTGTGTTTGTTACTGGTCGTGTATTCTGCTGGACTGTTTTCGTCCCCCGTGTTTGTTCCTGGTCGTGTATTCTGCTGGACTGTTTTCGTCCCCCGTGTTTGTTCCTGGTCGTGTATTCTGCTGTACTGTTTTCGTCCCCTGTGTTTGTTCCTGGTCGTGTATTCTGCTGTACTGTTTTCGTCCCCTGTGTTTGTTCCTGGTCGTGTATTCTGCTGTACTATTTTCGTCCCTCGTGTTTGTTCCTGGTCGTGTATTCTGCTGGACTGTTTTCGTCCCTCGTGTTTGTTCCTGGTCGTGTATTCTGCTGGACTGTTTTCGTCCCTCGTGTTTGTTCCTGGTCGTGTATTCTGCTGGACTGTTTTCGTCCCCTGTGTTTGTTCCTGGTCGTGTATTCTGCTGGACTGTTTTCGTCCCCTGTGTTTGTTCCTGGTCGTGTATTCTGCTGGACTGTTTTCGTCCTCCGTGTTTGGGGCATTTGGTTTTGAGCACCCAGTGTTTTGTGAGTGCATTAAATAGCACATTATTGATCTCTCTGTTTCCTGCGTCTGACTCCACACCCACGACACCCGGAGCGTTACACCCTGTCAGGTGAATGGATTATCTTGGCAAAGAAGAAATTATTACTAATAGGGATATACACAAATTTGTTCACATCAGTTCAGAGAAATATTATTGTTGTGCGTATGGAACATTCCAGGGATCTTTCATGTCAGTTCATGAAACATGGGACCAACACTTCATATATTGCGTTTCTATTTTTGTTTAGTGTACAGTGTGTTAATTTTTGCATGTTTATCTGCCTACAATAACCACTGTAATGTGTGTAGATTGCATTAGGGCTAACTGGCTAGCTAGCTAGCCATGACAAATTGAATTGACAGCTAGCTGGTCACCTTGCACAACATTACTTTTAGGTATTTTTTGCCTATTAAACTAGCTTGCTAGCTATATTGAGTGAATAGTGTTGCAGGGCATAATTGTGCTGAGGTGACTGAGGGACGCACATCTCTCGTCTCCCGACTTTCACTTCCAAAAATAAAATCTGAAGGTTGGCGACCGGTGCTGACTGTTGATAATATCAGCAAACCACAACTGATCAACTGTAGTCATTGAGAAGACCCACAAGAGACACCTACACTGACATACAGAGACACCTACACTGACAGACAGAGACACCTACACTGACAGACAGAGACACCTACACTGACAGACAGAGACACCTACACTGACAGACAGAGACACCTACACTGACATACAGAGACACCTACACTGACAGACAGAGACGCCTACACTGACAGACAGAGACGCCTACACTGACAGACAGAGACACCTACACTGACATACAGAGATACCTACACTGACAGACAGAGACACCTACACTGACAGACAGAGACACCTGCACTGACAGACAGAGACGCCTACACTGACAGACAGAGACGCCTACACTGACAGACAGAGACACCTACACTGACAGACAGAGATACCTACACTGACAGACAGAGACACCTACACTGACAGACAGAGACGCCTACACTGACAGACAGAGACGCCTACACTGACAGACAGACAGAGACACCTACACTGACAGACAGAGACGCCTACACTGACAGACAGAGATACCTACACTGACATACAGAGACACCTACACTGACAGACAGAGACGCCTACACTGACAGACAGAGACGCCTACACTGACAGACAGAGACGCCTACACTGACAGACAGAGACGCCTACACTGACAGACAGAGACACCTACACTGACAGACAGAGACACCTACACTGACAGACAGAGACACCTACACTGACAGACAGAGACACCTACACTGACAGACAGAGACACCTACACTGACAGACAGAGACACCTACACTGACAGACAGAGACGCCTACACTGACAGACAGAGACACCTACACTGACAGACAGAGACACCTACACTGACAGACAGAGACACCTACACTGACATAGTAACTAAAGAATGTCTCTCCATGACTCTTGGTCCTGAGCTTTGGGATAGTTAAAAGGTCAGTGCCAGAGAACCTGAGAGACATACTGGGTACAGAACTTAAAAGCATTTCTGACATGTGCACTATCGTGGATTGATTTAAAAACCAATAGAAGAATCTTAAAATGTATTCTAAAACGCAGGCAGCCAGTGCAGAGACATTAAAACCTGTGTATTGTGTGCTCTCTGTCTGGTCTTGGTCAGTACCCGTGCTGCAGTATTCTGAATGTTTTGCCATTGACGTTCTGCTTGTTATAAAAGCATAGATGAGTCTTCCTGTATCAGCCTGGACCAGAGATGCCAACCCACCTCTCCAGTTTGTCCAGAAGGACATCATGGTCAACAGTGTCAGATGCAGCACTTAAATCAATGAGTAATCAATGACAGAGAGCTGTTTGGCATCTGTGTTGGCTCTAAGATCATTTATCACTTCAACTAAGGCTGACTCTGGGCTGTGGTGGGCATGAAAACCAGATGTTTTTAAATGCAGTACTCAAAAAATGATTTAGCTGTTTGAACACCAATTTCTCCAGAATTTTGCTGAATAATGGAAGGTCGGAGATTGGCTGAAAATCGCTAAGACCTGAAGAATCTAGATTGCTGATGGTTAAGGGAGTAGCAGTAACAGGCAGTCACTAACATCACGAGGCTTGTATTAATTGTTTTGTTCCGTGTTGTTACAGCATTTCAACCCACATAATGCATAGTGCATTTAATATAGTAAAAATCGATCTAAAAAGTTACCTTCCCTTTGGGGCGGCATTGGGCCAGTTACCTTCCCTTTGGGGAGGCATTGGGCCAGTTACCTTCCCTTTGGGGCGGCATTGGGCCAGTTACCTTCCCTTTGGGGTGGCATTGGGCCAGTTACCTTCCCTTTGGGGCGGCATTGGGCCAGATGGGGAGGCACCTTCCCTTTTGGGCCAGTTACCTTCCCTTTGGGGTGGCATTGGGCCAGTTACCTTTCCTTTGGGGCGGCATTGGGCCAGTTAGGCATTGGGCCAGTTACCTTCCCTTTGGGGCGGCATTGGGCCAGTTACCTTCCCTTTGGGGCGGCATTGGGCCAGTTACCTTCCCTTTGGGGAGGCATTGGGCCAGTTACCTTCCCTTTGGGGCGGCATTGGGCCAGTTACCTTCCCTTTGGGGTGGCATTGGGCCAGTTACCTTCCCTTTGGGGCGGCATTGGGCCAGTTACCTTCCCTTTGGGGAGGCATTGGGCCAGTTACCTTCCCTTTGGGGCGGCATTGGGCCAGTTACCTTCCCTTTGGGGCGGCATTGGGCCAGTTACCTTCCCTTTGGGGAGGCATTGGGCCAGTTACCTTCCCTTTGGGGCAGCATTGGGCCAGTTACCTTCCCTTTGGGGCAGCATTGGGCCAGTTACCTTCCCTTTGGGGCGGCATTGGGCCAGTTACCTTCCCTTTGGGGAGGCATTGGGCCAGTTACCTTCCCTTTGGGGCGGCATTGGGCCAGTTACCTTCCCTTTGGGGCATTGGGCCACCTTCCCTTTGGGCCAGTTACCTTCCCTTTGGGGCGGCATTGGGCCAGTTACCTTCCCTTTGGGGCGGCATTGGGCCAGTTACCTTCCCTTTGGGGAGGCATTGGGCCAGTTACCTTCCCTTTGGGGCGGCATTGGGCCAGTTACCTTCCCTTTGGGGCGGCATTGGGCCAGTTACCGAAAGGTTGCTGGATCGAGTCTCTGAGCTGACAAGGTAAAACAAATATATTGTTCTGCCCCTGAACAAGGCAGGTAACCCACTGTTCCCCGGTAGTCTGTCATTGTAAATAACAATTTGTTCTTAATTGACTTGCCTGATTAAGTTTCAACAGCACTTATCGCTAAGCACTACTAAATAACCATGGATCCTGGTTATCTTCTGCTAGCAGACATGTGGCTCCTTATCTATGCTAATGTTAACGTTTTGTTAAATATTTTGCAAGCTAATTGATATAATGTGAACACCAGTCTTATATGAATTAAACTAAATCAGATCTACAAATGTTTGACATTACTTACAGAGAGTAGTCGTGATCCAGGAAAGTCCAGCATAGATGAGCAGCCGACATGGTGTAATGCAGTAACATGGGAGGCTTCTGAATTGTAATGTGTTGTATGCATTCTCCACACTCTCGTCCTCACAAGAATGTCCTCAAGAGAATGCACTCTCAGTATGGGAGTGTGGAGCATGGTAGTATGCATATTGAGAAACACTCCTATTCTTGGGTCCATGTGGGAGTGAGAGGCTGGGAGGGAGAGAGGGAGGAAGGGAGGGAGAGAGGGAGGGAGCGGGGGAGGAAGGGAGGGAGAGAGGGAGGAAGGGAGGGAGGGAGAGAGGGAGGATGAGAGGAGAGTGATATTAACAGATGGCAACTAGTGAACAGTGGAGAGATAGATGGAATACAGTCAGAGGTTAAGGAGAGAGAGGAAAGAGAAAGAGGAGAGGGTAGAGTTGTCAGAAGAAAGGTGGTTTTCTATTTTTAAATATCTTTTTCTGGGAGTCCCTATATTTTGTTCATCCATCCTTCATTGTGACATATACCCCCTACTCAGAGAGAGAAAGAGTAGTTGGGCTCAGGGTTTGTGTGGTTGGCGGGTCTCTCTCTCTCTCTCTCTCTCTCTCTCTCTCTCTCTCTGTCTCTCTCTCTCTTTCGGTCTCTCTCTCTCTGTCTCTCTCGCTCTCTCTCTCAATTTTAATTTCAAATTACTTTATTGGCATGATGTAATAATGTACATATTGCCAAAGTGTACTTTGGAAGTTGAATGATACATTAACAACATTATCATCATTAAAAAAAAATCAAGATACAGTAGTCAACGCAACAGAACAATTGGTAACTCTCTCTTTCTCTGTCTTTTTCTCTATCTGTCAAATGAGTGTAGTATCGTTGGCAGCTAGTCCTTGGTGTGTAGCACGAGTCAGGAGTACCATTCTCTTCTCGTCAGTCAGTCTTTCTTAGACATGCACACAAACAGTCAGTCAGTCTTTCTTAGACCTGCACACAAACAGTCAGTCAGTCTTTCTTAGACCTGCACACAAACAGTCAGTCAGTCTTTCTTAGACCTGCACACAAACAGTCAGTCAGTCTTTCTTAGACCTGCACACAAACAGTCAGTCAGTCTTTCTTAGACCTGCACACAAACAGTCAGTCAGTCTTAGACCTGCACACAAACAGTCAGTCAGTCTTTCTTAGACCTGCACACAAACAGTCAGTCTTTCTTAGACCTGCACACAAACAGTCAGTCAGTCTTTCTTAGACCTGCACACAAACAGTCAGTCAGTCTTTCTTAGACCTGCACACAAACAGTCAGTCAGTCTTAGACCTGCACACAAACAGTCAGTCAGTCTTTCTTAGACCTGCACACAAACAGTCAGTCTTTCTTAGACCTGCACACAAACAGTCAGTCAGTCTTAGACCTGCACACAAACAGTCAGTCTTTCTGAGACCTGCACACAAACAGTCAGTCAGTCTTTCTTAGACCTGCACACCAACAAACACAGTCAGTCAGTCTTTCTTAGACCTGCACACAAACAGTCAGTCTTTCTTAGACCTGCACACAAACAGTCAGTCTTTCTTAGACCTGCACACAAACAGTCAGTCAGTCTTTCTTAGACCTGCACACAAACAGTCAGTCAGTCTTTCTTAGACCTGCACACAAACAGTCAGTCAGTCTTTCTTAGACCTGCACACAAACAGTCAGTCAGTCTTTCTTAGACCTGCACACAAACAGTCAGTCAGTCTTTCTTAGACCTGCACACAGGCGTTTTGCGATCATGCCGTCTTTTGTCACAAACAATGATTTTGTCCACTGGTTATGTAGTATTGATCTGAGTGAGATAAGCAGTGTAATTTATTCAGTTTAAACAGAGAGGCAGCTTTCATTGACGGCCTTCTACCCACCCACTCTACCAGATATGTACAGGCCCGGGGAGAGAGAAAGTGTGTGTGTGCGTGCTTCTACACCTGCATTGCTTGCTGTTTGGGGTTTTAGGCTGGGTTCCTGTACAGCACTTTGAGATATCAGCTGATGTACGAAGGGCTATATAAATACATTTGATTTGATTTTTCATACGTGTGTACACACATGCATGGTGTGTGTGTGTGTGTGTGTGTGTGCACGCGCGTGTATTTGAGACATATCCAGGCCTGGTGTAAATCGATGCCATGTTAATGTGATGGCTGCTTCCAGGAAAAATGCACCACACATTCTGTCTTCATACAGTGAGTGTGACGTGTGTGTGTTATTGTGTCTGATTGAATTCCCAAGAGATGTTTTTATCATCTTTATAGGACAGAACAGAGAAAAGTACAACCCTATCAATCCTGGTGTTTCTCTTAACTCTCCCTGTACTCTGTCTGTCTGACTCTCTGTCTGTCTGACTTCCTTTTCGTTTATGTCTCTCTGTCTGTCTCTCTGTCTGTCTGACTTCCTTTTCGTTTCTGTCTCTCTGTCTGTCTGACTTTTCGTTTCTGTCTATGTTCTGTCTAGTTGTGTTGGGTCTCTGTCCTATCTAGTGGTGTTGGGTCTATGTTCTGTCTAGTTGTGTTGGGTCTCTGTCCTATCTAGTTGTGTTGGGTTTATGTTCTGTCTAGTTGTGTTGGGTCTCTGCTCTGTCTAGTTGTGTGGGGTCTCTGTTCTGTATGGTTGTGTTGGGTCTCTGTCCTGTCTAGTTGTGTTGGGTCTCTGTTTTGTCTAGTTGTGTTGGGTCTCTGTTCTGTCTAGTTGTGTTGGGTCTCTGTCCTATCTAGTTGTGTTGGGTCTATGTTCTGTCTAGTTGTGTTGGGTCTCTGTCCTATCTAGTTGTGTTGGGTCTATGTTCTGTCTAGTTGTGTTGGGTCTCTGTCCTATCTAGTTGTGTTGGGTTTATGTTCTGTCTAGTTGTGTTGGGTCTGCTCTGTCTAGTTGTGTGGGGTCTCTGTTCTGTATGGTTGTGTTGGGTCTCTGTCCTGTCTAGTTGTGTTGGGTCTCTGTTTTGTCTAGTTGTGTTGGGTCTCTGTTCTGTCTAGTTGTGTTGGGTCTCTGTCCTGTCTAGTTGTGTTGGGTCTCTGTTCTGTCTAGTTGTGTTGGGTCTCTGTCCTGTCTAGTTGTGTTGGGTCTCTGTCCTGTCTAGTTGTGCTGGGTCTCTGTTCTGTCTAGTTGTGTTGGGTCTATGTTCTGTCTAGTTGTGTTGGGTCTCTGTCCTGTCTAGTTGTGTTGGGTCTCTGTTCTGTATGGTTGTGTTGGGTCTCTGTCCTGTATGGTTGTGTTGGGTCTCTGTCCTGTCTAGTTGTGTTGGGTCTCTGTCCTGTCTAGTTGTGTTGGGTCTCTGTTCTGTCTAGTTGTGTTGGGTCTCTGTCCTGTCTAGTTGTGTTGGGTTTATGTTCTGTCTAGTTGTGTTGGGTCTCTGTCCTGTCAAGTTGTGTTGGGTTTATGTTCTGTCTAGTTGTGTTGGGTTTATGTTCTGTCTAGTTGTGTTGGGTCTCCGTTCTGTCTAGTTGTGTTGGGTCTCTGTCCTGTCTAGTTGTGCTGGGTTTATGTTCTGTCTAGTTGGCTTGGGTCTCCGTTCTGTCTAGTTGTGTTGGGTCTATGTTCTGTCTAGTTGTGTTGGGTCTCTGTCCTGTCTAGTTGTGTTGGGTTTATGTTCTGTCTAGTTGGCTTGGGTCTCCGTTCTGTCTAGTTGTGTTGGGTCTATGTTCTGTCTAGTTGTGTTGGGTCTCTGTCCTGTCTAGTTGTGTTGGGTCTCTGTCCTGTCTAGTTGTGTTGGGTCTCTGTCCTGTCTAGTTGTGTTGGGTCTCTGTCCTGTCTAGTTGTGTTGGGTTTATGTTCTGTCTAGTTGTGTTGGGTTTATGTTCTGTCTAGTTGGCTTGGGTCTCCGTTCTGTCTAGTTGTGTTGGGTCTCTGTCCTGTCTAGTTGTGTTGGGTCTATGTTCTGTCTAGTTGTGTTGGGTCTCCGTTCTGTCTAGTTGTGTTGGGTTTATGTTCTGTCTAGTTGTGTTGGGTCTATGTTCTGTCTAGTTGTGTTGGGTCTCCGTTCTGTCTAGTTGTGTTGGGTCTCCGTCCTGTCTAGTTGTGTTGGGTCTCTGTCCTGTCTAGTTGTGTTGGGTCTCCGTTCTGTCTAGTTGTGTTGGGTCTATGTTCTGTCTAGTTGTGTTGGGTCTCTCTGTCTCTCTGTCTCTCTGTCTCTCTGTCTCTCTGTCTGTCTGGCTGGCCAGTGTCTGTGTGTGTGTGTGTCCATGGTACAGGGAGTTTAACATATTCACTGCAGTCCTGTAGGGATTGGTGTTAACCTATGCACACGCAGGCATACAGTACGCACACACGTGTCAGAGTGTCATTAGTTCATAGCTCATTAGGGTTAGGTGATAAATTACTCTGTAGTAGGGGTGTCAACCCCCCATCTCTCTCTCTTTCTCTCTAATCTTCCTTTTATCTCTCCTCCTCTCTCTCTCCTCACCAGCTGTCCTTATCTCCCTCTCTGTCTCAGATGGCTTTCTTCCCTCTATCCTCTAATCCCTTGTCTATCTCTCGTTCAATATTCCTTGTCCTTTCCGGCCATCTCTCTTCCTGTCGCTGGGGAAGAGGAGAAGAGAGGGAATGAGGGAAAGCAAGGGAGATGGAGAAGGGGAGAGAAGGAAGGAAGGGTGGAAGAGAGGGAATGAGGGAAAGCAAGGGAGATGAAGGGGGAAAGGAAGGGGAGATGGGAGAGAGGGAATGAGGGGAAAGAGATGGAAGAGAAGGAAGGGTGGAAGAGAGGGAATGAGGGAAAGCAAGGGAGATGGAGAAGGAAGGGTGGAAGAGAGGGAATGAGGGAAAGCAAGGGAGATGGAGAAGGAAGGGTGGAAGAGAGGGAATGAGGGAAAGCAAGGGAGATGGAGAAGGGGAGAGAAGGAAGGAAGGGTGGAAGAGAGGGAATGAGGGAAAGCAAGGGAGATGGAGAAGGGGAGAGAAGGAAGGAAGGGTGGAAGAGAGGGAATGAGGGAAAGCAAGGGAGATGGAGAAGGAGAGAGAAGGAAGGAAGCGTGGAAGAGAGGGAATGAGGGAAAGCAAGGGAGATGGAGAAGGGGAGGGAATGAGGAAAGAAGGAATGGAGAAGGGGTGGAAGAGAGGGAATGAGGGAAAGCAAGGAAGATGGAGAAGGGGAGAGAAGGAAGGAAGCGTGGAAGAGAGGGAATGAGGGAAAGCAAGGGAGATAAGGAGAAGGGGAGAGAAGGTAGGGTGGAAGAGAGGGAATGAGGGAAAGCAAGGGAGATGGAGAAGGGGAAAGAAGGAAGGAAGGGTGGAAGAGAGGGAATGAGGGAAAGCAAGGGAGATGGAGAAGGGGAGAGAAGGAAAGGGTGGAAGAGAGGGAATGAGGGAAAGCAAGGGAGATGGAGATGGAGAAGGGTGGGAGAGAAGGAAGGGTGGAAGAGAGGGAATGATGAGGGAAAGCAAGGGAGATGGAGAAGGGGAGAGAAGGAAGGGTGGAAGAGAGGGAATGAGGGAAAGCAAGGGAGATGGAGAAGGGGAGAGAAGGAAGGGTGGAAGAGAGGGAATGAGGGAAAGCAAGGGAGATGGAGAAGGGGAGAGAAGGA
Source organism: Oncorhynchus nerka (assembly GCF_034236695.1). Classification (NCBI taxonomy): domain Eukaryota; kingdom Metazoa; phylum Chordata; class Actinopteri; order Salmoniformes; family Salmonidae; genus Oncorhynchus; species Oncorhynchus nerka. The sequence goes on along the minus strand of NC_088400.1, from coordinate 18,427,282 downwards.
AGGGTGGAAGAGAGGGAATGAGGGAAAGGAAGGGAGATGGAGAAGGTGGAGAGATGGAAGGGTGGAAGAGAGGGAATGAGGGAAAGCAAGGGAGATGGAGAAGGGGAGAGAAGGAAGGGTGGAAGAGAGGGAATGAGGGAAAGCAAGGGAGATGGAGAAGGGGAGAGAAGGAAGGGTGGAAGAGAGGGAATGAGGGAAAGCAAGGGAGATGGAGAAGGGGAGAGAAGGAAGGAAGGGTGGAAGAGAGGGAATGAGGGAAAGAAAGGGAGATGGAGAAGGAAGGGTGGAAGAGAGGGAATGAGGGAAAGCAAGGGAGATGGAGAAGGAAGGGTGGAAGAGAGGGAATGAGGGAAAGCAAGGGAGATGGAGAAGGGGAGAGAAGGAAGGGTGGAAGAGAGGGAATGAGAGGGAAAGCAAGCAAGGGAGATGGAGAAGGGGGGAGAGAAGGAAGGAAGAAAGCAAGGGAGTGGAAAGAGAGGGAATGAGGAAAGGGAGATGGCAAGGGAGATGGAGAAGGGGATAGAAGGAAGGAAGCGTGGAAGAGAGGGAATGAGGGAAAGCAAGGGAGATGGAGAAGGGGAAAGAAGGAAGGAAGGGTGGAAGAGAGGGAATGAGGGAAAGCAAGGGAGATGGAGAAGGGGAGAGAAGGAAGGGTGGAAGAGAGGGAATGAGGGAAAGCAAGGGAGATGGAGAAGGGGAGAGAAGGAAGGGTGGAAGAGAGGGAATGAGGGAAAGCAAGGGAGATGGAGAAGGGGAGAGAAAGAAGGAAGGGTGGAAGAGAGGGAATGAGGGAAAGCAAGGAGATGGAAAGAAGGAAGGAAGGGTGGAAGAGAGGGAATGAGGGAAAGCAATGGAGATGGAGAAGGGAGAGAAGGAAAAGGGTGGAAGAGAGGGAATGAGGGAAAGCAAGGGAGATAAAGAGAATGGGGAGAGAAGGAAGGGTGGAAGAGGGTGGAAGAGGAATGAGGGAAAGCAAGGGAGATGGAGAAGGGGAGAGAAGGAAGGGTGGAAGAGAGGGAATGAGGGAAAGCAAGGGAGATGGAGAAGAATGGGGAGAGAAGGAAGGGTGGAAGAGAGGGAATGAGGGAAAGCAAGGGAGATGGAGAAGGGGAGGGAAAGAAGGAATGGTGGAAGAGAGGGAATGAGGGAAAGCAAGGGAGATGGAGAAGGGGAGAGAAGGAAGTGGAAAGAGGGAAGGGAAGATGGAGAGAAGGAATGGAGAGAGGGATGAGGGAAAAGGAGATGGAGAAGGGAGATGGAGAAGGGGATGGAGAAGGAAGGAAGGTGGAAGAGAGGGAATGAGGGAAAGCAAGGGAGGTGGAGAAGGGGGATAGAAGGAAGGAAGGGTGGAAGAGAGGGAATGAGGGAAAGCAAGGGAGATGGAGAAGGGGAGAGAGGAAGGAAGCGTGGAAGAGATGGGGAATGAGGGAAAGCAAGGGAGATAAAGAAGGGGAGAGAAGGAAGGGTGGAAGAGAGGGAATGAGGGAAAGCAAGGGAGATGGAGAAGGGAAAGAAGGAAGGAAGGGTGGAAGAGAGGGAATGAGGGAAAGCAAGATGGAGATGGAGAAGGGGAGAGAAAGGAAGGGGGTGGAAGAGAGGGAATGAGGGAAAGCAAGGAGATGGAGAAGGGAGAGAGGGAAGGAAGGGTGGAAGAGAGGGAATGAGGGAAAGCAAGGGAGATGGAGAAGGGGGAGAAGAAGGAAGGGGTGGAAGAGAGGGAATGAGGGAAAGCAAGGGAGATGGAGAAGGGGCAAGGGAGAGAAGGAAGGGTGGAAGAGAGGGGGAATGAGAGAAGGAAGGGTGGGGAAAGCAAGGGAGATGGAGAAGGGGAGAGAAGGAAGGGTGGAAGAGAGGGAATGAGGGAAAGGAAGGGAGATGGAGAAGGGGAGAGATGGAAGGGTGGAAGAGAGGGAATGAGGGAAAGCAAGGGAGATGGAGAAGGGGAGAGAAGGAAGGGTGGAAGAGAGGGAATGAGGGAAAGCAAGGGAGATGGAGAAGGGGAGAGAAGGAAGGGGGTGGAAGAGAGGGAATGAGGGAAAGCAAAGGGAGATGGAGAAGGGGAGAGAAGGAAGGAAGGGTGGAAGAGAGGGAATGAGGGAAAGAAAGGGAGGGAGAAGGAAGGGTGGAAGAGGGAATGAGGGAAAGAGGGAATGGAAAGCAATGGAGATGTAGAAGGAAGGGTGGAAGAGAGAGGGAATGAGGGAAAGCAAGGGAGATGGAGAAGGGGGAGAGAAGGAAGGGTGGAAGAGAGGGAATGAGGGAAAGCAAGGGAGATGGAGAAGGGGGAGAGAAGGAAGGTGGAAGAGCGTGGAAGAGAGGGAATGAGGGAAAACAAGGGAGATGGAGAAGGGGATGGAGAAGGAAGGAAGGTGGAAGAGAGGGAATGAGGGAAAGCAAGGGAGATGGAAGGGAGATGGAGAAGGGGAGAGAAGGAAGGAAGGGTGGAAGAGAGGGAATGAGGGAAAGCAAGGGAGATGGAGAAGGGGGAGAGAAGGAAGGGTGGAAGAGAGGGAATGAGGGAAAGCAAGATGGGAGATGGAGAAGGGGAGAGGGGAAGGAAGGGTGGAAGAGAGGGAATGAGGGAAAGCAAGGGAGATGGAGAAGGGGAGAGAAGGAAGGGTGGAAGAGAGGGAATGAGGAAAGCAAGGGAGATGGAGAAGGAAGGAAGGGTGGAAGAGAGGGAATGAGGGAAAGCAATGGAGATGGAGAAGGGGAGAGAAGGAAGGGAAGAGAGGGAAGGAAAGCAAGGGGGTGGAAGAGAGCAAGGGAGATGGAGAAGGGGATAGAAGGAAATGGAAGAGAGGGGAGGGAAAGCAAGGGAGATAAGAGAGAATGAGGGAGCAAGGGAGAAGGTAGGGTGGAAGAGAGGGAATGAGGGAAAGCAAGGGAGATGGAGAAGGGGAGAAGAAGGAAGGGTGGAAGAGAGGGAATGAGGGAAAGCAAGGGGAGATGGAGAAGGGGAGAGAATGAGGGGAAGGAAGGGTGGAAGAGAGGGAATGAGGGAATGGGAAAGCAAGGAGATGGAGAAGGGGAGAGAAGGAATGGTGGAAGAGAGGGAATGAGGGAAAGCAAGGGAGATGGAGAAGGGGAGAGAAGGAAGGAAGGGTGGAAGAGAGGGAATGAGGGAAAGCAAGGGAGCTGGAGAAGGAAGGGTGGAAGAGAGGGAATGAGGGAAAGCAATGGAGATGTAGAAGGAAGGGTGGAAGAGAGGGAATGAGGGAAAGCAAGGGAGATGGAGAAGGGGAGAGAAGGAAGGGTGGAAGAGAGGGAATGAGGGAAAGCAAGGGAGATGGAGAAGGGAAAGCAAGGGATAGAAGGAAGGGAGATAGAGAAGGAAGGAAGGGTGGAAGAGAGGGAATGAGGGAAAGCAGGGAGATGGAGATGGAGAAGGAAGAGAGGGAAGGAAGGAGTGGAAGAGAGGGAATGAGGGAAAGCAAGGGAGATGGAGAAGGGAATGAGGGAAAGAGAGAAGGAAGGAAGGGTGGAAGAGAGGGAATGAGGGAAAGCAAGGGAGGTGGAGAAGGGGAGAGGAGGAAGGAAGGGTGGAAGAGAGGGAATGAGGGAAAGCAAGGGAGATGGAGAAGGGGAGAGAAGGAAGGGTGGAAGAGAGGGAATGAGGGAAAGCAAGGGAGATGGAGAAGGGGAGAGAAGGAATGGTGGAAGAGAGGGAATGAGGGAAAGCAAGGGAGATGGGGAAGGGGATAGAAGGAAGGAAGCGTGGAAGAGAGGGAATGAGGGAAAGCAAGGGAGCTGGAGAAGGAAGGGTGGACGAGGGGGAATGAGGGAAAGCAAGGGAGATGTAGAAGGAAGGGTGGAAGAGAGGGAATGAGGGAAAGCAAGGGAGATGGAGAAGGGGATAGAAGGAAGGAAGGGTGGAAGAGAGGGAATGAGGGAAAGCAAGGGAGATGGAGAAGGGGATAGAAGGAAGGAAGGGTGGAAGAGAGGGAATGAGGGAAAGCAAGGGAGATGGAGAAGGGGAGAGAAGGTAGGGTGGAAGAGAGGGAATGAGGGAAAGCAAGGGAGATGGAGAAGGAAGGGTGGAAGAGAGGGAATGAGGGAAAGCAAGGGAGATGGAGAAGGGGAGAGAAGGAAGGGTGGAAGAGAGGGAATGAGGGAAAGCAAGGGAGATGGAGAAGGGGAGAGAAGGAAGGAAGCGTGGAAGAGAGGGAATGAGGGAAAGCAAGGGAGATGGAGAAGGGGATAGAAGGAAGGAAGGGTGGAAGAGAGGGAATGAGGGAAAGCAAGGGAGATGGAGAAGGTGAGAGAAGGAAGGGTGGAAGCGAGGGAATGAGGGAAAGCAAGGGAGATGGAGAAGGAAGGGTGGAAGAGAGGGAATGAGGGAAAGCAAGGGAGATGGAGAAGGGGAGAGAAGGAAGGAAGGGTGGAAGAGAGGGAATGAGGGAAAGCAAGGGAGATGGAGAAGGGGAGAGAAGGAAGGAAGGGTGGAAGAGAGGTAACTGTAGGTGCACAGTGGTTAGAACATGGTCATTTGTCATGTGTTGAAGGCTTAAGACTAGTTAACCTTTTCAGCCCATTCCCACGAGACACAGGAGGGAGAAAATCCCAGCTAGTACACACACACACACACACACACACACACACACACACACACACACACACACACACACACACACACACACACACACACACACACACACAAACACACACTACACAAAGCCAGGCAGGCATGTAGAAGTGGTAGATGTCATTGGGGTGATACAGAGGGTTAGAGCTAGCCAGTAATACAGGTAGAGATGGAGAGAGAGAGAGAGAGAGGTAAGAGCCAAAAAGCAGGGAGAGAGATAGGTGGTGAGAGAGAGTAGGATAAATGAGAAAGAGAGAGAGAGAGAGGTGGTGAGAGAGTAGGATAAATGAGAAAGAGAGAGAAAGAAAGGAAGGTGAGTGAGGGGGAGAGGCACTCCGTCCTCTATAGTGAAGTGATTTTACACTTATCTCCAACCATTATGCTGTTCCACAGTCAGATCTTCTACTTCCTCTTCCTCTTTTCTCTACGTTCTCTCTCTAGCTTAACTTTTTATTTGCTCCTTCTACTCATGCTGACATCAGACTGTTACGTTCCTACACCAGACTGATGTGTCACTACACGCTTGTGCCTGCGTATGTGTACATGACTGAGTACTACAAGCTGTTGTCAAGAAAAGCAATTTGTTAGTGTCTCAGATGGTTTCTTTATCATGATGAATGGTAGCAGGACCCTATAGAAAGGTGAGCACCCTCTCCTCTCCTCTCCTCTCCTCTCCTCTCCTCTCCTCTCCTCTCCTCTCCTCTCCTCTCCTCTCCTCTCCTCTCCTCTCCTCTCCTCTCCTCTCCTCTCCTATCCTGTGGTAGCCATGGTTAAGTGTGCCTTGAATTCTAAATAAATCACAGACAGCATCACCAGCAAAGCACCCCACACCATCACACCTCCTCCTCCATGCTTCACGGTGGGAACCACACATGCAAAGATCATTCGTTCACTTACCCTGCATTTCACAAAGACCAAAAATCTCAAACTTGGACTCCAACTCTCGTGTTTCTTGGCCCAAACAAGTCTCTTCTTATTATTGGTGTCCTTTACTAGTGGTTTCTTTCCAGCAATTCAACCATGAAGACCTGATTCATGCAGTCTCCTCTGAACAGTTGATGTTGAAATGTGTCTGTTACTTGAACTCTGTGAAGCATTCATTTGGGCTGCAATTTCTGAGGCTGGTAACTCTAATGAACTTATCCTCTGCAGCAGAGGTAACTCTGGTCTTCCTTTCCTGTGGCATTACCAATGAGAGCCAGTTTAGTGCTTGATGGTTTTTGAGACTGTACTAGAAGAAACTTTGAAAGTTCTTGATTTTTTCCGTATTGACTGACCTTCATGTCTTAAAGTAATGATGGATTGTCATTCCTCTTTGCTTATTTGAGCTGTTGTTGCCATAATATGGACTTGGTCTTTTACCAAATAGGTCTATCTTCTGTATACCCCTCCTACCTTGTCACAACTGATTGGCTCAAACGCATGAAGAAGGAAATAAATTCCACAAATGAACTTTTAACAAGGTACACCTGTTCATTGAAATGCATTCCAGGTGACAACCTCATGCAGCTGGATGAGAAAATGACAAGAGTGTGCAAAGCTGTCATCGAGCCGAAGGGTGGCTACTTGGAAGAATCTCAACTATAAAATAGATTTAGATTTGTTTAACACTTTTTTGGTTACTACATGATTCCATATGTGTTATTTCATAGTGTTGATGTCTTCACTATGTACATTACATTTGACTGGTACTGTACATTAAATCAAATCAAATCAAATTTATTTATATAGCCCTTCGTACATCAGCTGATATCTCAAAGTGCTGTACAGAAACCCAGCCTAAAACCCCAAACAGCAAACAATGCAGGTGTAAAAGCACGGTGGCTAGGAAAAACTCCTAGAAAGGCCAAAACCTAGGAAGAAACCTAGAGAGGAACCAGGCTATGTGGGGTGGCCAGTCCTCTTCTGGCTGTGCCGGGTAGAGATTATAACAGAACATGACCAAGATGTTCAAATGTTCATAAATGACCAGCATGGTCGAATAATAATAAGGCAGAACAGTTGAAACTGGAGCAGCAGCACAGTCAGGTGGACTGGGGACAGCAAGGAGTCATCCTGTCAGGTAGTCCTGGGGCACGGTCCTAGGGCTCAGGTCCTCAGAGAGAGAGAAAGAAAGAGAGAATTAGAGAGAGCATATGTGGGGTGGCCAGTCCTCTTCTGGCTGTGCCGGGTGGAGATTATAACAGAACGTGGCCAAGATGTTCAAATGTTCATAAATGACCAGCATGGTTGAATAATAGTAAGGCAGAACAGTTGAAACTGGAGCAGCAGCATGGCCAGGTGGACTGGGGACAGCAAGGAGTCATCATGTCAGGTAGTCCTGGGACATGGTCCTAGGGCCCAGGCCAGTTGAAACTGGAGCAGCAGCATGGCCAGGTGGACTGGGGACAGCAAGGAGTCATCATGTCAGGTAGTCCTGGGGCATGGTCCTAGGGCTCAGGTCCTCCGAGAGAGAGAAAGAAAGAGAGAAGGAGAGAATTAGAGAACGCACACTTAGATTCACACAGGACAACGAATAGGACAGGAGAAGTACTCCAGATATAACAAACTGACCCTAGCCCCCGACACATAAACTAATGCAGCATAAATACTGGAGGCTGAGACAGGAGGGGTCAGGAGACACTGTGGCCCCATCCGAGGACACCCCGGACAGGGCCAAACAGGAAGGATATAACCCCACCCACTTTGCCAAAGCACAGCCCCCACACCACTAGAGGGATATCTTCAACCACCAACTTACCATCCTGAGACAAGGCCGAGTATAGCCCACAAAGATCTCCGCCACAGCTCAACCCAAGGGGGCGCCAACCCAGACAGGCCGACCACAACAGTGAATCAACCCACCCAGGTGACGCACCCCCCCAGGGACGGCATGAGAGAGCCCCAGTAAGCCAGTGACTCAGCCCCGTAACAGGGTAGAGGCAGAGAATCCCAGTGGAAAGAGGGGAATCGGCCAGGCAGAGACAGCAAGGGCGGTTCGTTGCTCCAGAGCCTTTCCGTTCACCTTCCCACTCCTGGGCCAGACTACACTCAATCATATGACCCACTGAAGAGATGAGTCTTCAGTAAAGACTTAAAGGTTGAGACCGAGTTTGCGTCTCTGACATGGGTAGGCAGACCGTTCCATAAAAATGGAGCTCTATAGGAGAAAGCCCTGCCTCCAGCTGTTTGCTTAGAAATTCTAGGGACAATTAGGAGGCCTGCGTCTTGTGACCGTAGCGTACGTGTAGGTATGTACGGCAGGACCAAATCAGAGAGATAGGTAGGAGCAAGCCCATGTAATGCTTTGTAGGTTAGCAGTAAAACCTTGAAATCAGCCCTTGCTTTGACAGGAAGCCAGTGTAGAGAGGCTAGCACTGGAGTAATATGATCAAATTTTTTGGTTCTAGTCAGGATTCTAGCAGCCGTATTCAGCACTAACTGAAGTTTATTTAGTGCTTTATCCGGGTAGCCGGAAAATAGAGCATTGCAGTAGTCTAACCTAGAAGTGACAAAAGCATGGATTAATTTTTCTGCATCATTTTTGGACAGAAAGTTTCTGGTATTTGACTGGTACTGTACATTACATTTGACTGGTACTGTACATTACATTTGACTGGTACTGTACATTACATTTGACTGGTACTGTACATTACATTTGACTGGTACTGTACATTACATTTAGGTCATTTAGCAGATGCTTTTATGCTTTTATTTTTTATACATTTTCATACTTCACTGGTCATGAAGTAGTTTAATGCAGAAAACGTAGTAATTACCTATAATGACCATCATGCATTATGCATCTCCTTGTCTGGTCTGTGTGGGACAGACACGGAGAGGGAGAGAAGAGACAATAACATGTGATGGAAAGAGAGCATTTGCTTTGTGAGGTATCGCTACCTGAAAATACATGTTCTAAGAAGTGATTGATAGCTGCTGTTCAGCAGTTATAAAAATATGCCTTATTTACTTTGAAGAACTACTAAAATAGTGATTTTGTCAGACAGCTTAGGCAGCTGTATAGAGATGAGATGATGACTTGGAATTAAATAATGAAGTCAGCAAATAAAACAAATGTCATGTAGACAATATCTGAAATATTTTATCAAAGGAATCAAATCAAATCAAATCACATGTCATATACACAATATCTGAAATATTCTATCAAAGGAATCACATCAATTCAAATGTTATTTGTCACATGCGCCGAATACAACAGGTGTAGATCTTACAGTGAAATGCTGAATACAACAGGTGTAGATCTTACAGTGAAATGCTGAATACAACAGGTGTAGACGTTACAGTGAAATGCTGAATACAACAGGTGTAGCCCTTACAGTGAAATGCTGAATACAACATGTGTAGACGTTACAGTGAAATGCTGAATACAACAGGTGTAGACCTTACAGTGAAATGCTGAATACAACAGGTGTAGACGTTACAGTGAAATGCTGAATACAACAGGTGTAGCCGTTACAGTGAAATGCTGAATACAACAGGTGTAGACCTTACAGTGAAATGCTGAATACAACAGGTGTAGACCTTACAGTGAAATGCTGAATACAACAGGTGTAGACGTTACAGTGAAATGCTGAATACAACAGGTGTAGACGTTACAGTGAAATGCTGAATACAACAGGTGTAGACCTTACAGTGAAATGCTGAATACAACAGGTGTAGACATTACAGTGAAATGCTGAATACAACAGGTGTAGACGTTACAGTGAAATGCTGAATACAACAGGTGTAGACGTTACAGTGAAATGCTGAATACAACAGGTGTAGACGTTACAGTGAAATGCTGAATACAACAGGTGTAGTAGACCTTACAGTGAAATGCTTACTTACAAGCCCTTAACCAATAATGCAGTTCAAGAAATATAGTTAAGAAAATATTTAATAATTCAACTAAGGTAAAAAATGTAAATTCACACAATAAAATAACAATAATGAGGGACCGAGTCAGTGTGCGGGGTACAGGTTAGTCGAGGTCATTTGTACATGTAGGTAGACATTGAAGTGACTATGCATGGATAATAAACAGCGAGTAGCAGCAATGTACAAACAAATGGGGGGGTAAATGTAAATAGTCCGGGTGGCCATTTGATGAGTTGTTCAGCAGTCTTATGGCTTGGCGGTAGAAACTGTTAAGTAGACTGTTGGACCTAGACTTGGCGCTCCGGTAAAGCTTGCCGTGTGGTAGCAGAGAGAATATTCTATGACTTGGGTGACTGGAGTCTTTGTGCCTTCCTCTGACACCGCCTGGTATATGGATGGCAGGAAGCTTGGCCCCAGTGATGTACTGGGCTGTACGCACAACCCTCTGTAGCGCCTTACGGTCGGATGCCGAGCAGTTGCCTTACCAGGCGGTGATGTAAATGGTCAGGACGCTCTCAATGATGCAGCTGTAGAGCTTTTTGAGGATTTGGGGACCCATGCCAAATCTCTTTAGTCACCTGTGGGGGAATAGGTTGTCGTGTCTTTGGCTATGCCGGATTAAGTGATATGACATGCTATTCTATAAAATCATTCTCCATAATTAATATCACCTGATTGAGCTAATCATGTAAATGTAATTAACTAGAGAATCGGGCACCACAAAATAATATTTATAGAGCTGTTATCTTCCGAAAAAAAGACCTAGTAATATTTTACATCAATAGCAGAAAATATCAATCGTCATCTGAGTTCAGAGAAGATAACTTTTATCTGCACGAACCCTGGCTAACAAGTTGACTCAGCAATACAAAATTGGGTTCAATTATTTATTTACTAAATACCTAACTAATCACACAGAATTACACATACACACAATTAATCATAACTTGATTACAAATTACGTCATAAAGGAAAACGTCCCTAGTGGGCGGAACAGATATGACAGCTTGTTACACAAAAGAAAAGGGGCTGTGTTTCAGTGAAAGAGCGGGAAGACTGAGGAACAAGCTGTGGGAAGAAGCTGTGCTTTCGCAAATACAGTATCTTATGCATTCTAAATAACCGCCCATTTGGAACAGGAAAATGCAATAAATATTTACTCTGAGCTGCGCTTCGGTAGGTTGGTGGTAGATGGAAGGCCATGATGCCAAACTGAGTCCTTTGTCCTTTGAAGAATGTCTCTGGTGGTCAATTGGATACGTTGTAGTAACGTCATTGTGTGGTAGACTGTCACGTTCTGACCTTAGTTGCTTTGATTTTTATGTCTTAGTATGGTCTGTGCGTTTGGGTGGGTTGTCTATGTTCCGTTTTCTATGTTGTGTTTGCGTTTGGCCTGGTATGGTTCTCAATCAGAGGCAGGTGTCGTTAGTTGTCTCTGATTGAGAATCACACTTAGGTAGCCTTTTCCCACTTGTGTTTCGTGGGTGCTTATTTTCTGTGTCTGTGTGTTCCACACGGAACTGTTTCGGTTGGTTATTTCACGTGTCCTTTATTGTTTTGTTTCAGTGTTTTAATAAAGAGCATGATCCTCTGATCATTACTACTCCTCCTCATCGGACGGGATACTCTGTCTGTTCCTTCCTAACCTGCGTTTGCAGCTGCTGTTGCTAACTCAACGGCTAGGAGGTATCACTTCTGTAGTGAATAAGAGTTCAAAGTTCATACCATTCGCAACCAAAGCTCATGCTGAGGTTGGCTTCATTCTGTAGTTATTATCTGAACCATTCTGACATCGGACTGTTTTCCTACATCCTCGGAACAGGAAGTTCTATTGTTGTCAAGGCTTTATATAGGAAGGGAGAGGAGGGTGTGTTTGAAAAGTTTTATAGCCCATGTCCCTTCACAGGGCGGGCCACTGATTGAGCAGAGCCCTATCTTATGAAAACCCACATCTCACATTTTATAAGCTAAAATCACATTTCATCCCATCACAAATAATTTAATATTCTAACATTTAAATTGAACAACAATTCAATGTGAATCTGATGTGTAGACTTTCCACGGTAGAGTTTGTCATCTTATCATTGATGAGAATATCTCAGATGACAACTGAACTGACATCATATTCATTAAGTACCACCGCATATGTTCAATTGGTCGGATTACCAGAATATAGTTCATTTCCCCCCACCTTCTGATGTTCCCAGAATCTCTATGTTAACCAAGGGTTTTGCACATGTAACCTCAGTAGGGTAGAGAGAGGAGAAAGGGGGGAAGAGGTATTTATGACTGTCATAAACCTACCCCCCAGGCCAACGTCATGACAAGGTACTGTCGTGCCCTATTCACGACTGTCTTGGTGTGTTTGGACCATGATAGTTTGTTGGTGATGTGGACACCAAGGAACTTGAAACTCTCGACCCGCTCCACTTCAGCCCTGTGAAAGGGGGCGTGTTTGGCCCTCCTTTTCCTGTAGTCCACAATCATCTCCTTTGTCTTGATCACGTTGAGGGAGAGGTTGTTGTCCTGGTACCACACTGCCAGGTCTCTGACCTCCTCCCTATAAGCTGTCTCATCATTGTCGGTGATCAGGCCAAGTAATGTGAATGAATTATGGTTAGCCTCTCTGGGATGTTCGGGACGGTAGCGTCCCACCCGCCAACAGCCAGTGAAAGTGCAGGGCACCAAATTCAAAACAACAAAAATCTCAAAATTAACATTTCTCAAGCATACAAGTATTTTACACCATTTTAAAGATACAATTCTCTTTAATCCAGCCACAGTGTCTGATTTCAAAAATACTTTACAGTGAAAGCACCACAGACGATTATGTTAGGTCACCACCAAGTCACAGAAAAACACAGCCATTTTTCCAGCCAAGGAGAGGAGTCACAAAAAGCAGAAATATATAGATCAAATTAATCACTAACCTTTGATCATCTTCATCAGATGACACTCATAGGACTTCATGTTGCACAATACATGTATGTTTTGTTCGATAAAGTGCATATTTATATCCAAAAATCTCATTTTACGTTGGCGTGTTACGTTCAGTAGTTCCAAAACTTGCAGTGATTTTGCAGAGAGCCACATCAATTCACAGAAATACTCATAATTAACATTGATAAAAAATACAACTATTATACATGGAACTTTAGATCAACTTCTCCTTAATGCAACCGCTGTGTCAGATTTCAAAATAACTTTACGGAAAAATCACACCATGCAATAATCTGAGTACAGCATTCAGAGACCAAACCAGCCAAAGAAATATCCGCCATGTTGTGTAGTTAACATTAGTCAGAAATAGCATTATAAATATTCACTTACCTTTGATGATCTTCATCAGAATGCACTCCCAGGAATTCCAGTTCCACAATAAATGTTTGATTTGTTCAATAATGTCCATCATTTATGTCCAAATAGCTACTTTTGTTAGCGCGTTTTGTAAACAAATCCAAAGTCACGAAGCAGGAGCAGACAAAATGTCAAAAAGTTCCGTTACAGTCCGTAGAAACATGTCAAACGATGTATAGAATCAATCTTCAGGATGTTTTTAACATAAATCTTCAATAATGTTCCAACCGGAGAATTCCTTTGTCTGTAGAAAAGCAATGGAACATGAGCTACCTCTCACGTGAACGAGCGTCAGGAGTTTGTGGCACTCTGCCAGACCACTGCCTCAAAGAGCCCTTATGAGCCCCTCCTTTACAGTAGAAGCCTCAAACAAGTTTCTAAAGACTGTTGACATCTAGTGGAAGCCTTAGGAAGTGTAACATGACCAAAATCCCACTGTATCTTCAATAGGGAATGAGTTGAAAAACCACCAACCACCAACCTCAGATTTCCCACTTCCTGGTTCGACATTTTTTCAGTCACCAAGAAGTGAATATGTGATCAGCATTAATGGGCAGTCGCTACCATCATGGGACTTGTATTAATTGTTTTATTCTGTGTTGTTACAGCATTCAACCCACATAATGCATCTGTGTGTATTTACTGTAAAATCAAATCTAGAAAAATCTAAACCCCTCATGCCATCTAACCATGCCAAACCGACCTCCAAAATAAATCTAACCATGCCAAACCAACCTCCAAAATAGATCTAACCATGCCAAACCAACCTCACAAATAAATCTAACCATTCCAAACCAACCTACAAAATAAATCTAACCATGCCAAACCAACCTCCAAAATAAATCTAACCATGCCAAACCAACCTCCAAAATAAATCTAACCATGCCAAACCAACCTCCAAAATAAATCTAACCATGCCAAACCAACCTCCAAGATACATCTAACCATGCCAAACCAATCTCCAAAATACATCTAACCATGCCAAACCAACTTCCAAAATAAATCTAACCATGCCAAACCAACCTCCAAAAAACATCTAACCATGCCAAACCAATCTCCAAAATAAATCTAACCATGCCAAACCAACCTCCAAAAAACATCTAACCATGCCAAACCAACCTCCAAGATACATCTAACCATGCCAAACCAACCTCCAAAATAAATCTAACCATGCCAAACCAACCTCCAAAAAACATCTAACCATGCCAAACCAATCTCCAAAAAACATCTAACCATGCCAAACCAATCTCCAAAATACATCTAACCATGCCAAACCGACCTCCAAAAGCACTAATCACTCAGCACTAGGAGGCTCATGGTTCTCACCCCCTGCCAAATATACATATGCAGAAAATATGACAACTTCCAGAGCAACCTCATGATGGGTATAGGGAAATTAGAGTATCATGTAGTAGCCTAAACCTATCGATGTCACATTGAACTGGGTGAATAGAATGTGAATGACAGTCATCCATCATGCTGTATTAGAAATAAGGCCTTGCTCATTAAAAAACCTATTGTAGTATTCCTTCATCTTACACGGCACCAACCGTCGCTGCACCACACCTTACAGCTCTAAATCTGCTGTAAACCATGATATCACACACACACACACACACCGTCTGTCTGTTAGCTGGTGACGTGATCTCCTGCACTCTGCCCTCTACTGGACACAGAGAGAGGTGCAACCATTTGGCACCTGAAGAAAAAGAGGCAAGAGGACAGTCTCCTATCAACCACTGTCCATTGAAAATAAAGTGTTCATTGAATTGATTTGTACAGAGAGGTGTGGTCTGTAGGTGGTAAGATGGAGGGACTAGTATGTGTGTGTTTATAGTGGTAGCTCCTGCATCATGCCTTCTGCCTGCCTGGGTTCCCTCTACAGTATGCTACTCTATGAGCTGTGGATCCAGAGTCTCTCTATGAGCTGTGGATTCAGACAGCCTCTATGAGCTGTGGATTCAGACAGTCTTTATGAGCTGTGGATCCAGATTCTCTCTATGAGCTGTGAATCCAGACAGTCTCTATGAGCTGTGGATTCAGACACTCTATGAGCTGTGGATCCAGACAGTCTCTATGAGCTGTGGATCCAGACAGTCTCTATGAGCTGTGGATCCAGACAGTCTCTATGAGCTGTGGATTCAGACAGTCTCTATGAGCTGTGGATTCAGACACTCTATGAGCTGTGGATTCAGACAGTCTTTATGAGCTGTGGATCCAGATTATCTCTATGAGCTGTGGTTCCAGACAGTCTCTATGAGCTGTGGATCTAGAGTATCTCTATGAGCTGTGGATTCAGACAGTCTCTATGAGCTGTGGATTCAGACACTCTATGAGCTGTGGATCCAGACAGTCTCTATGAGCTGTGGATTCAGACACTCTATGAGCTGTGGATTCAGACAGTCTTTATGAGATGTGGATCCAGATTCTCTCTATGAGCTGTGGTTCCAGACACTCTATGAGCTGTGGATCCAGACAGTCTCTATGAGCTGTGGATCCAGACACTCTATGAGCTGTGGATCCAGACAATCTCTATGAGCTGTGGATCCAGACAGTCTCTATGAGCTGTGGATCCAGACATTCTCTATTAGCTGTGGATCCAGACACTCTCTATGAGATGTGGATCCAGACACTCTCTTTGAGCTGTGGATCCAGACACTCTATGAGCTGTGGATCCAGACACTCTCTGTGAGCTGTGGATCCAGACACTCTCTGTGTGCTGTGGATCCATACACTCTCTGTGAGCTGTGGATCCAGACACTCTCTGTGAGCTGGTGATCCAGACACTCTCTGTGAGCTGGTGATCCAGACACTCTCTGTGAGCTGGTGATCCAGACACTCTCTGAGAGCTGTGGATCCAGACACTCTCTGTGAGCTGTGGATCCAGACACTCTCTGTGAGCTGTGGATCCAGACACTCTCTGTGAGCTGTGGATCCAGACACTCTCTGTGAGCTGTGGATCCAGACACTCTCTGTGAGCTGGTGATCCAGACACTATCTGTGAGCTGGTGATCCAGACACTCTCTGTGAGCTGTGGATCCAGACACTCTCTGTGAGCTGGTGATCCAGACACTCTCTGTGAGCTGTGGATCCAGACACTCTCTGTGAGCTGGTGATCCAGACACTCTATGTGAGCTGGTGATCCAGACACTCTCTGTGAGCTGTGGATCCAGACACTCTCTGTGAGCTGTGGATCCAGACACTCTCTGTGAGCTGTGGATCCAGACGTTCTCTGTGAGCTGGTGATCCAGACACTCTCTGTGAGCTGGTGATCCAGACACTCTCTATGAGCTGTGGATCCAGAAAGTCTCTATGAGCTGTGGATCCAGACACTCTCTGTGAGCTGTGGATCCAGACACTCTCTATGAGCTGTGGATCCAGACACTCTCTGTGAGCTGTGGATCCAGACACTCTCTGTGAGCTGGTGATCCAGACACTCTCTGTGAGCTGTGGATCCAGACACTCTCTGTGAGCTGTGGATCCAGACACTCTCTGTGAGCTGTGGATCCAGACACTCTCTGTGAGCTGGTGATCCAGACACTCTCTGTGAGCTGTCTGTCTGACTGCTAGATCGCCGCAGTGTCCTCTGCCCTCTCTCTCTCTCTCCTCTCTCATCTCTAATGTTTTCCCTCTCTCCTTTTTCCTCCTGCACCCACTTTTCTCTTCCCCCTTTCTTTCGCTTTCCCTCTCTTTGCTCCACCCTTCCTCTCTCTCCTTTTCTGTTTTCCTCTCATCCATCCCTCCTTCTCTGATTTCCAGCTCTCCTCTCATCCCTCAATCTCTCTCTCTCATCTGTCTTTGATGAACACACTTTGTCACATTCCAATGATTAGCCCCTCTGTCTTGCTCTTTCTAGCGCACTCTCGCTCGCTTTCGCTCTCTCTCTTTTCCCGTTCACCCACCCCTTCTCGTTGTCTTTATTTCTCTCTCCCTCACACATTCTCTCACCCCCATCCTCTTTCTCTCTCCCTCACACATTCTCTCACCCCCATCCTCTCTCTCTCTCCCTCACACATTCTCACTCCACCACCCTCATTCTCTCTTGTAAGCGCTCTCTTGCTCACTTGTCCCCCCCCCCTCCTCTCTTTCTCTCCCTCTCTCTGCGACGCTAGCGAAGTCTGCTACCAGTCTCAGCCATGTGCACACAGAGGATGAAGCTCCCTCTCTCCATCTCTTCTCCTAGGAAAGATTGAATGCTTCTCTTTCTTTGCCTCAGCATCCATCCATCCGTCTTTCCTCTCAGAGTAGGACTGAGAAAAGGAGGGAGAAAATGAAAGAAGGGAATAGAGGAGGACAAAAAGAGGAGAGGAGCGGAGGAGTGTAGCAGAGACAGAGATCTCTCCCCCTGATCTAAGGGCTTGCAGGCAGTGGAGGGCTGACTAGCCCAGGTTGCGTGTGTGTGAGATCAGGGGTGTGTGTGAGTGTGTGTCGGCTCTCTACTCTCGCGCTCCTCTGGTGGATTGTGTTTAATGGAAAAGGAGGGAGATTAAAAGGACAAGAGGGGAGGAGAAGTCAGGACTGAGAAGAGAAGAGAAAAGACTGGTGAGGACTAAATATTAGAGAAGAGGAGAGAAGTGGAAGAGAGGAGGAGAGAAGAGGAGTGTGGAGAGGAGGTGAGGAGGAGAGAAGGATAGACAGAACTGCAGAGGAATGATGCATCACTCAGGCAACATCGGGAGGTCGAAGACCCTCTCTCACGCTCATGAGACAGGTAAGATCCTTGGTGCATTCCCCTGGTGTTAGCGTACTGCAGCAAGACACGGATCTCTTGGCTGAGCCTGCCGGAGCGAATCCCTGGTCTCACAGTACTGCTCTGCTCTCTCTCTCACACACACGCACACACACATATACAAACACACACAGCCTAGGGGCTTTAAAACATGAGACTTTCTCTCACGTACATTTAGCCCAGTGCTCTCTCCCCTGATGCTGTGTTTGAAGGACAGACTCCAGAGATGACCCCAGAGATTGGAGATGAGATGTGCTGTGTTGTGTAGGGGGATGTTGTTATGTTCTATGTGTAGGGGGATGTTGTTATGTTCTGTGTGTAGGGGGATGTTGTTATGTTCTGTGTGTAGGGGAATATTGTTATGTTCTGTGTGTAGGGGATGTTGTTATGTTCTGTGTGTAGGGGATGTTGTTATGTTCTGTGTGTAAAGGGATGTTGTTATGTTCTGTGTGTAGGGGGATGTTGTTATGTTCATAGTTAAAGGGATGTTGTTATGTTCTGTGTGTAGGGGGTGTTATTATGTTCTGTGTGTAGGGGATGTTGTTATGTTCTGTGTGTAGGGGGATGTTGTTATGTTCATAGTTAAAGGGATGTTGTTATGTTCTGTGTGTAGGGGATGTTGTTATGTTCTGTGTGTAGGGGATGTTGTTATGTTCTGTGTGTAGGGGGATGTTGTTATGTTCATAGTTAAAGGGAAGTTTGTTATGTTCTGTCTGTAGGGGGATGTTGTTATGTTCTGTGTGTAGGGGGATGTTGTTATGTTCATAGTTAAAGGGAAGTTTGTTATGTTCTGTGTGTAGGGGATGTTGTTATGTTCTGTGTGTAGGGGGATGTTGTTATGTTCTGTGTGTAAGAGGATATTGTTATGTTCTGTGTGTAAGAGGATGTTGTTATGTTCTGTGTGTAAGGGGATGTTATGTTGTGTGTAAGAGGATGTTGTTATGTTCTTTGTGTAGGGGGATGTCTCTCTGTGTGTAGGGGGATGTCCCTCTGTGTATAGGGGGATGACTCTCTGTGTGTGTAGGGGGATGACTCTCTGTGTGTCGAGTGATTTCTCTCTGTGTGTAAGAGGATGTTGTTATGTTCTGTGTGTAGGGGGATGTCTCTCTGTTTGTAGGGGGATGACTCTGTGTGTGTAGGGGGATGACTGTGTGTGTAGGGGGATGTCTCTCTGTGTGTAGGGGGATGTCCCTCTGTGTATAGGGGGATGACTCTCTGTGTGTGTGTTTAGGGGGATGTCTCTCTGTGTGTAGGGGGAGTCTCTCTATGTACAGGGATGTCTTTCTGTGTGTAGGCGGAGTCTCTCTGTGTGTAGGGAGAGTCTCTCTGTATGTATGGGGGATGTCCTTCTGTGTGTAGGGGGAGTCTCTCTGTATGTACGGGGATGTCCTTCTGTGTGTAGGGGGAGTCTCTCTGTGTGTAGGGGGAGTCTCTCTGTGTGTACGGGGATGTCCTTCTGTGTGTAGGGGAAGTCTCTATGTGTGTAGGGGAAGTCTCTATGTGTTTAGGGGGAGTCTCTATGTGTTTAGGGGGAGTCTCTATGTGTTTAGGGGGAGTCTCTCTGTATGTAGGGGAAGTCTCTCTGTGTGTAGGGGAAGTCTCTATGTGTTTAGGGGGAGTCTCTATGTGTTTAGGGGGAGTCTCTATGTGTTTAGGGGGAGTCTCTCTGTATGTAGGGGAAGTCTCTCTGTGTGTAGGGGAAGTCTCTATGTATGTAGGGGAAGTCTCTATGTGTGTAGGGGAAGTCTCTATGTGTTTAGGGGGAGTCTCTCTGTGTAGGGGAAGTCTCTATGTGTGTAGGGGGAGTCTCTCTGTGTGTAGGGGGAGTCTCTATGTGTGTAGGGGAAGTCTCTCTGTGTGTAGGGGGAGTCTTTATGTGTGTAGGGGGAGTCTCTCTGTGTGTAGGGGAAGTCTCTTTGTGTGTAGAGGAAGTCTGTGTGTAGGGAGAGTCTCTCTGTGTGTAGGGGAAGTCTCTATGTGTGTAGGGGGAGTCTCTATGTGTGTAGGGGAAGTCTCTATGTGTGTAGGGGAAGTCTCTATGTGTGTAGGGGAAGTCTCTCTGTGTGTAGGGGGAGTCTCTGTATGTATGGGGATGTCCTTCTGTGTTAAGGGGGAGTCTCTGTGTGTAGGGGGAGTCTCTATGTGTGTAGGGGAAGTCTCTATGTGTGTAGGGGGAGTCTCTCTGTGTGAAAGGGGGAGTCTCTCTGTGTGTAGGGGAAGTCTCTCTGTGTGTAGGGGGATGTCTCTGTGTGTAGGAATAATGCATTCTGCTGTGTGCATACTGAGGGACCATACATACGTACGTGTGTGTGTGTGTGTGTGTGTGTGTGTGTGTGTGTGTGTGTGTGCCTGTGCTTGTGTCTGTGTGCATATCTAGATACGTGTGTATGCATATTGACAGTAGTTTGATTGATTGACAGCTAGCTGACAGCGGGTAGCTGACGTTCTCCAGCTGTTTTCACACATGCCGTGCTTCGGTCCTTCTCTAATTCACTGGCCTCGCTGTAATTGATTGAAGAGGCTGGCATGTTCAGCTGTGATTTGCATGTGATTAGAAAAGATAAGTGGACAATTGAGTGTGTTTTTGTTGCGTTATTCATTCGTGTATGGTGTGTGTGTGCGTGTGTGTGTCTGTGTGTTGTGTATGAGAGTTGGCCCTGAGAGAAAGGACACACACCAGCCCAGTCTCTACATTGAGGAGGATAACATTGGTAATCTAATGGCTCTACAGACACCACTTAATGATAGACATCATCGGCCAAAAAATCAGAACAGGTAACCATGGTGACTAATTACCAGTTAGAACTTCTGACCATGTCTCCCTCCCTCCCTCCCTCGATTCCTTTCTTTCTTTCTTTCTTACTTTCTTCCTTTCTTTCTTTCTTTCTTTCTTTCTTTCTTTCTTTCTTTCTTTCTTTCTTTCTTTCTTTCTTTCTTTCTTTCTTTCTTTCTTTCTTTCTTTCTGTCTGTGAGTCTCTCAGTGTGCATCTACTCTGGAGAATGAACTTGCTACTAGGGTTACTACTAATGAGTGCTGCCATCTGTATCTCTCTCTCTCTTTCTCATAATATCACTGGGTGGTCCACGTGAGGTCTGTCGTGCTGTTAGGACCCCCTCCTGTGATTGACAAGTGTGTTTAATAGTTGATGAGTGGATACAGAAACAACACATGGAAACACTGCAAATGAGTCAAGAGTACTCCCTCTGTGAAAGCAAGGGGGGAGAGATAGAGAGATAGAGGGAGGGGGAGAGAGAGCGATGTTAATTGAAAAGATGGATGGCATAAACCCAGCAGCCCCTCATCAGTCTATCATTAGAGGAGAAGAGAGAGAGGGAGAGAAAAGGAGGAGAGGAGATATGATTATTGCTCCATTATTGTTTTAATAGCAGATGATTTATCATGCATCATTCATAAATCATTTAGCAGGTGGAGAGTGGAAATACTATACACCTCTATCTCTCTCCACTGGCTTCCTGCCATGGTCTTAGCTCAGACAAAGGAGATGGACTGAGGAGAAACATTTTGTACATAGATAAACACTCTAGCTCATACACACACATACATAGACACACACACACTCTCCTTTCCAAGAGTAGCTAACATCTCTCCATTCTTTCTCTCTCCCTCTGCTCTTCCACTCTCACTCTCTCTCTCTCTCTCTCTCTCTCTCTCTCTCTCTCTGTCAGACACTAGTTCCCCCTGCTGGTGTTCAGAGGTACTGATGTTACCCAGAAACATACACACATACACACACACACACACACACACACACACACACACACACACGCACTTTTGACCTAAGAATGAATCTGTTCCCTATTGTATATTCCTCTTAATCCCAAGGTTGAGAGCCACACAGCCAGTCAGATCCATGCTGTATATTCAGTTATCTGTGATACAAGTCCGTATTCAACGTCCATCCATGTCAGAGGACGTCGAGAGATGATGTGGAACCCGCCCTCTAAGGGGAACAGTGAGTGATGTGGAACCCGCCCTCTAAGGGGAACAGTGAGTGATGTGGAACACGCCCTCTAAGGGGAACAGTGAGTGCTGTTACCTTCGGGGGGGGTGTTATGGACGGGTGTAAGCATCTGCCTCTTATTCCAAAGGTTGCAAGTTCAAATCCAGTGATAGAAAGTTATTTGTGAAATGTTTTAGGCCTATCCCAAACCTCAACCCTTACCTTAACCATTCAGAGTTGATGCCTAACCTTAGGAAACTTAACCCTAACCGTAACCATTCAGAGTTGATGCCTAACCTTAGGAAACTTAACCCTAACCGTAACCATTCAGAGTTCATGCCTAACCTTAAGAAACTTAACCCTAAACTTAACCATTCAGAGTTGATGCCTAACCTTAGGAAACTTTTTTTATTTTTTATTTCACCTTTATTTAACCAGGTAGGCTAGTTGAGAACAAGTTCTCATTTGCAACTGCGACCTGGCCAAGATAAAGCATAGCAGTGTGAACAGACAACACAGAGTTACATATGGAGTAAACAATTAACAAGTCAATAACACAGTAGATAAAATGGGCAGTCTATATACAATGTGTGCAAAAGGCATGAGGAGGTAGGCGAATAATACAATTTTGCAGATTAACACTGGAGTGATAAATGATCAGATGGTCATGTACAGGTAGAGATATTGGTGTGCAAAAGAGCAGAAAAGTAAATAAATAAAAAACAGTATAAAAACAGTATGGGAATGAGGTAGGTGAAAATGGGTGGGCTATTTACCAATAGACTATGTACAGCTGCAGCGATCGGTTAGCTGCTCGGATAGCTGATGTTTGAAGTTGGTGAGGGAGATAAAAGTATCCAACTTCAGCGATTTTTGCAGTTCGTTCCAGTCACAGGCAGCAGAGTACTGGAACGAAAGGTGGCCAAATGAGGTGTTGGCTTTAGGGATGATCAGTAAGATACACCTGCTGGAGCGCGTGCTACGGATGGGTGTTGCCATCGTGACCAGTGAACTGAGATAAGGCGGAGCTTTACCTAGCATGGACTTGTAGATGACCTGGAGCCAGTGGGTCTGGCGACGAATATGTAGCGAGGGCCAGCCGACTAGAGCATACAAGTCGCAGTGGTGGGTGGTATAAGGTGCTTTAGTGACAAAACGGATGGCACTGTGATAGACTGCATCCAGTTTGCTGAGTAGAGTGTTGGAAGCCATTTTGTAGATGACATCGCCGAAGTCGAGGATCGGTAGGATAGTCAGTTTTACTAGGGTAAGCTTGGCGGCGTGAGTGAAGGAGGCTTTGTTGCGGAATAGAAAGCCGACTCTTGATTTGATTTTCGATTGGAGATGTTTGATGTGAGTCTGGAAGGAGAGTTTGCAGTCTAGCCAGACACCTAGGTACTTATAGATGTCCACATATTCAAGGTCGGAACCATCCAGGGTGGTGATGCTAGTCGGGCATGCGGGTGCAGGCAGCGATCGGTTGAAAAGCATGCATTTGGTTTTACTCGCGTTTAAGAGCAGTTGGAGGCCACGGAAGGAGTGCTGTATGGCATTGAAGCTCGTTTGGAGGTTAGATAGCACAGTGTCCAATGACGGGCCGAAAGTATATAGAATGGTGTCGTCTGCGTAGAGGTGGATCAGGGAATCGCCCGCAGCAAGAGCAACATCATTGATATATACAGAGAAAAGAGTCGGCCCGAGAATTGAACCCTGTGGCACCCCCATAGAGACTGCCAGAGGACCGGACAGCATGCCCTCCGATTTGACACACTGAACTCTGTCTGCAAAGTAATTGGTGAACCACGCAAGGCAGTCATCCGAAAAACCGAGGCTATTGAGTCTGCCGACTCGGAAACCAGATTGCACAGCGGAGAAGGTACGGTGGGATTCGAGATGGTCAGTGACCTGTTTGTTGACTTGGCTTTCGAAGACCTTAGATAGGCAGGGCAGGATGGATATAGGTCTATAACAGTTTGGGTCCAGGGTGTCTCCCCCTTTGAAGCGGGGGATGACTGCGGCAGCTTTCCAATCCTTGGTGATCTCAGACGATATGAAAGAGAGGTTGAACAGGCTGGTAATAGGGGTTGCGACAATGGCGGCAGATAGTTTCAGAAATAGAGGGTCCAGATTGTCAAGCCCAGCTGATTTGTACGGGTCCAGGTTTTGCAGCTCTTTCAGAACATCTGCTATCTGGATTTGGGTAAAGGAGAACCTGGAGAGGCTTGGGCTAGGAGCTGCGGGGGGGGCGGAGCTGTTGGCCGAGGTTGGAGTAGCCAGGCGGAAGGCATGGCCAGCCGTTGAGAAGTGCTTATTGAAGTTTTCGATAATCATGGATTTATCGGTGGAGACCGTGTTACCTAGCCTCAGTGCAGTGGGCAGCTGGGAGGAGGTGCTCTTGTTCTCCATGGACTTCACAGTGTCCCAGAACTTTTTGGAGTTGGAGCTACAGGATGCAAACTTCTGCCTGAAGAAGCTGGCCTTAGCTTTCCTGACTGACTGCGTGCTTTGGTTCCTGACTTCCCTGAACAGTTGCATATCACGGGGGCTATTCGATGCTATTGCAGTCCGCCACAGGATGTTTTTGTGCTGGTCGAGGGCAGTCAGGTCTGGAGTGAACCAAGGGCTGTATCTGTTCTTGGTTCTGCATTTTTTGAACGGAGCATGCTTATCTAAAATGGTGAGGAAGTTACTTTTAAAGAATGACTAGGCATCCTCAACTGACGGGATGAGGTCAATGTCCTTCCAGGATACCCGGGCCAGGTCGATTAGAAAGGCCTGCTCACAGAAGTGTTTTAGGGAGCGTTTGACAGTGATGAGGGGTGGTCGTTTGACTGCGGCTCCGTGGCGGATACAGGCATTGAGGCAGTGATCGCTGAGATCCTGGTTGAAGACAGCGGAGGTGTATTTGGAGGGCCAGTTGGTCAGGATGACGTCTATGAGGGTGCCCTTGTTTACAGAGTTAGGGTTGTACCTGGTGGGTTCCTTGATGATTTGAGTGAGATTGAGGGCATCTAGCTTAGATTGTAGGACTGCCGGGGTGTTAAGCATATCCCAGTTTAGGTCACCTAACAGAACAAACTCTGAAGCTAGATGGGGGGCGATCAATTCACAAATGTTGTCCAGGGCACAGCTGGGAGCTGAGGGTGGTCGGTAGCAGGCGGCAACAGTGAGAGACTTATTTCTGGAGAGAGTCATTTTCAAAATTAGTAGTTCGAACTGTTTGGGTATGGACCTGGAAAGTATGACATTACTTTGCAGGCTATCTCTGCAGTAGACTGCGACTCCGCCCCCTTTGGCAGTTCTATCTTGACGGAAGATGTTATAGTTGGGTATGGAAATCTCTGAATTTTTGGTGGCCTTCCTGAGCCAGGATTCAGACACGGCAAGGACATCAGGGTTAGCAGAGTGTGCTAAAGCAGTGAGTAAAACAAACTTAGGGAGGAGGCTTCTGATGTTGACATGCATAAAACCAAGGCTTTTCGATCACAGAAGTCAACAAATGAGGGTACCTGGGGACATGCAGGGCCTGGGTTTACCTCCACATCACCCGCGGAACAGAGAAGGAGTAGTATGAGGGTGCGGCTAAAGGCTATCAAAACTGGTCGCCTAGAGCGTTGGGGGCAGAGGATAAGAGGAGCAGGTTTCTGGGCATGGTAGAATATATTCAGGGCATAATGCGCAGACAGGGGTATGGTGGGGTGCGGGTACAGCGGAGGTAAGCCCAGGCACTGGGTGATGATGAGAGAGGTTGTATCTCTGGACATGCTGGTTGTAATGGGTGAGGTCACCGCATGTGTGGGAGGTGGGACAAAGGAGGTAACAGGGGTATGCAGAGTGGATCTAGGGGCTCCATTGTGAACTAAAACAATGATAACTAACCTGAACAACAGTATACAAGGCATATTGACATTTGAGAGAGACATACAGCGAGGCATACAGTAATCACAGGTGTTGAATTGGGAAAGCTAGCTAAAAACAGTAGGTGAGGCTAATCAGCTAGCACAACAAACAGCAGGTAAAATGGCGTTGACTAGGCAACTGGGCCGACAGATAAAACAAACAAGCAGAATGGAGTACCGTGATTAATGGATTAACTTAACCCTAACTGTAACCATTCAGAGTTGATGCCTAACCTTAGGAAACTTAACCCTAACCGTAACCATTCAGAGTTGATGCCTAACCTTAGGAAACTTAACCCTAACCGTAACCATTCAAAGTTGATGACTAACCTTAAGAAACTTAACCCTAACTGTAACCATTCAGAGTTGATGCCTAACCTTTGAAATTTGAGGTTTGAGAAACATGGATGAATGTCTAATTCTGAAGTGAGACTGAGAGACATAGCCTTTAAACCCAAGGTAAGGCTGAGAGACACAGCCTTTAAACCCAAGGTAAGGCTGAGAGACACAGCCTTTAAACCCAAGGTAAGGCTGAGAGACACAGACTTTAAACCCAAGGTAAGGCTGAGAGACACAGCCTTTAAACCCAAGGTAAGGCTGAGAGACAGCCTTTAAACCCAAGGTAAGGCTGAGAGACACAGCCTTTAAACCCAAGGTAAGGTTGAGAGACACAGCCTTTAAACCCAAGGTAAGGCTGAGAGACACAGTCTTTAAACCCAAGGTAAGGCTGAGAGACACAGCCTTTAAACCCAAGGTAAGGCTGAGAGACACAGCCTTTAAACCCAAGGTAAGGCTGAGAGACACAGCCTTTAAACCCAAGGTAAGGCTGAGAGACACAGCCTTTAAACCCAAGGTAAGGCTGAGAGACACAGCCTTTAAACCCAAGGTAAGGCTGAGAGACACAGGCTTTAAACCCAAGGTAAGGCTGAGAGACACAGAGTTTTCATCCAGGGCATTTACGCTAAACAGACAGAAAGAGAAGACAGGAAATGTGAAAAGAGAAGAGGAATGATTGAAGAGTACGTGTGTCGTGGCTAAGCTAATAAGCATGTGTGGGAACAGATGGTTGGAAAGTTATGAGTCTGTGATGGGTGGCTAATTCACACACTTGACTCTGCGTATGGAGCTGAGTAATTCAGGAGTACTTGTTGTCTAGTCATGTTGACACTACAGTAAGTGG
>NC_088400.1:18393210-18395710 GCF_034236695.1 Oncorhynchus nerka | reverse complement strand
CCTCTATGTAAACATTATTAAAGTGACTAGTGATACCTCTATGTAAACATTATTAAAGTGACTAGTGATACCTCTGTAAACATTATTAAAGTGACTAGTGATACCTCTCTGTAAACATTATTAAAGTGACTAGTGATACCTCTATGTAAACATTATTAAAGTGACTAGTGATACCTCTATGTAAACATTATTAAAGTGACTAGTGATACCTCTATGTAAACATTATTAAAGTGACTAGTGATACCTCTATGTAAACATTATTAAAGTGACTAGTGATACCTCTGTAAACATTATTAAAGTGACTAGTGATACCTCTGTAAACATTATTAAAGTGACTAGTGATACCTCTATGTAAACATTATTAAAGTGACTAGTGATACCTCTATGTAAACATTATTAAAGTGACTAGTGATGCCTTTATTCAATAAATGTATTTAAGTGGCCAGTGATTTGAGTCTGTATGTTGGCAGCAGTCTCTCTATGTTAGTGGTGGCTGTTTAACAGTCTGATGGCCTTGAGATAGAAGCTGTTTTTCAGTATATCGGTCCCAGCTTTGATGCACCTGTACTGACCTCACCTTCTGGATGGTAGCGGGGTGAACGGATAGTGGTAACCTGGGGGGTATGTGTGTGTGTGTGTGTGTGTGCGCGTGCGCGTGTGGGCTATAAGAGGGCTTCTGGCTGTGTCTGCACCACACACTCTTACTACTGGTGTTACCCAGGACACGCTTCTAGGCCCTCTCCTCTTCTCTCTGTTCCCCAGGACACACTTCTAGGCCCTCTCCTCTTCTCTCTGTTCCCCAGGACACGCTTCTAGGCCCTCTCCTCTTCTCTCTGTTCCCAGGACACACTTCTAGGCCCTCTCCTCTTCTCTCTGTTCCCCAGGACACACTTCTAGGCCCTCTCCTCTTCTCTCTGTTCCCCAGGCCCTCTCTCCTCTTCTCTCTGTTCCCCAGGACACGCTTCTAGGCCCTCTCCTCTGCTCTCTGTTCCACAGGACACACTTCTAGGCCCTCTCCTCTTCTCTCTGTTCCCCAGGACACACTTCTAGGCCCTCTCCCCTTCTCTCTGTTCCCCAGGACACGCTTCTAGGCCCTCTCCTCTTCTCTCTGTTCCCCAGGACACGCTTCTAGGCCCTCTCCTCTTCTCTCTGTTCCCCAGGACACACTTCTAGGCCCTCTCCTCTTCTCTCTGTTCCCCAGGACACGCTTCTAGGCCCTCCTCTCTTCTCTCTGTTCCCCAGGACACACTTCTAGGCCCTCTCCTCTTCTCTCTGTACACCAAGTCACTCAACTCCATCATTCCCTCTCCTATCATTGCTATGCCGATGACACAAAACAAGTTGTCTCCTTCCCCCCTTCTGACGCCCAGGTAGCGACGCATCTCTGCGTGCCTGGCAGATATCTCAGCTTGGATGTCGGTTCACCACCCCAATCTCAATCTCGACAAGACGGAGCTGCTTTTCCTCCCGGGGAAGGTCTGCCCGCTCAAAGACCTCTCCATCCCGATTGACAACTCCAGAATGTCTCCCTCCCAGAGTGCTAAGAACCTTGGCGTGACCCTGGACAACACCCTGTCGTTCTCTGCAAACATCAAAGTAGTGACCCGCTCCTGCAGGTTCATGCTCTACAACATCTGTAGAGTACAACCCTACCTCACACAGGAAGCGGTGCAGGTCCTAATCCAGGCACTTGTCATCTCCCGTCTGGACGACTGTAACTCTCTGTTGGTGGTGCTCATCGCTTGTGCCATCAAACCCCTGCAACTTATCCAGAACGCTGCAGCCCACCTGGTTTTCTCATGTCACCCCGCTCCTCCACACACTGCACTGCCTTCCAGTCGAAGCTCACATCCACTACAAGACCCTGGTATTTACCTACAGACCAGCAAGAGGAACTGCCCCTCCCTACCTTCAGGCTATGCTCAAACCCTACACCCTCCTCAGGTCTCTTGGCCCTCCTACCCCTATGGGAGGGCAGCTCCCGCTCAGCCCAGTCCAAGCACTTCTCTGTTCTGGCACCCCAATGGTGGAACCAGCTTCCCCTTGAAGCTAGGAGAGCAGAGCCCCTGCTCATCTTCTGAAAACATGTGTAACCTGTAAGTTCAGGGAGTGTGTTTTAATAAATAAACGTAACATAATCCAAAACAAAGAAAACACAAACAACAGACAGACAAGACACAGAAACAATAACACCTGGGGAAGGAACCAAAGGGAGGGACATATATAGGGCAGGTAATCAAGGAGCTGATGGAGTCCAGGTGCGTGTAACGATAGTGACAGGTGTGCGCCATAATGAGCAGCCTGGTGACCTAGAGACTGGAAAGAGAGCACACGCGAACAGAAACCTACAGTACATCTTCAAAGATGATTTGATATTATCCCACAACACCACTCCTCGCTGCCCCTCCTCGCCACGATCCCTCCACCCCCCCAAACAGATATATAATAATAATAATACATAAATAATAATATTAATCATGTTAAAACGTCTTTCCTTTTT
>NC_088400.1:18370710-18388210 GCF_034236695.1 Oncorhynchus nerka | reverse complement strand
TTTTCGGCGACAGCATGAGAAGCTATTATCTGATAGCATGCACCAATACACTACAACAGAAAAGCACAGCAGGGGACGTAAACAAAATAATTAGCATTTCGGCGTTACACAAACCGCACAATAAAATAGAAAACAGTCATTACCTTTCACCATCTTCTTTGTTGGCACTCCTAGATGTCCCATAAACACTATTGGGTCTTTATTTCGATTAAATCGGGCCATATAAAGCCAAGATATCGTTATATGTAGACTGTGTGATAAACGAAAAAAACAGCGATTTCACAACGTAACGTCATTTTTTAAAATTCAAAAAGTAGACGATAAACTTTCACAAAACACTTCGAAATACGTTTGTAATGCTACTTTAGGTATTAGTAAACGTTAATAAGCGATAAAAATCATCCGTAGGCGATGTAAATATCATTAGCTGTCGTCTTGGAAAAAATTTCAGGAGAGAGCTCTTCCGGAATGATCTGGGCGGAGACCGGAGGTAAGCGGTGCCCCTCTTTCGGTTCAACCAAGAATCAAAGATGATTAAATTCACAAGACTCTAGACAACATGGGGATGCTGTGGGAGTTGAATGCTCGGTCTTATCTAATTCGGCTCACTGTTAACAATTGCTGGAAGTGGCGCAAGGATATTTATTTCCATTTTCTGTGATCAGGTTTTCCTGCGCTTTCCGATGTAACGCACGTTATGTAATAGCCACAGTCGTGATTTAACCAGTTTTAAAAACGTCAGAGGGTTTCCTATCCACACATTCTAACCATATGAACATACTATATTCCTGGCATGAGTAGCAGGGCGCTGAAATGTTGCGCGATTTTTAACAAAATGTTCAAAAAAGTAGAGGGTCGACTGAAGAGGTTAACCTTGTCAAACATCACAGGAAAAGACTCCATGCTGTCATCCTTGCCAGAGGTGGTTGCTCTAAGTACTAAATGAGGAGTTCCAATAATTATGAAACCTTGATATTGGTTAAAATTATTTTGTATTAAATAATTGTATGATTTTGGTTGGTTCCATTGAAACATTAATAAAGTACAGTATTTCTCACATGTTGGTATTTTGAGTTTATCTCTATAATTATATTGTTTAGATTTGTGCATTGCCAGTCAGGGGTGCCAGTAATTTTGGAGCCCACTGTTATTAAGATTAAATATTCACTTACTTTTTGAAAATGTTCCTCTGATTTGTCGTCCAAAGGGTCCCAGAGATAACATGTAGTGTCGTTTTGTTAGATAAAATCAATATTTATATCCCAGAAAGTCAGTTTAGTTGGCGCCATTAATTTGAGTAATCCACTCATATATATATATACCCCTCAACTTTGTTTCAACAAGTCAAAATACGTTTGTATTTACTCCTCAGACACCCTAAAATGTAATCAAACTATAATATTTATTTTGGAAAGAAGTATGTTATATAGGAAACCAATTTTAGCAAGTGTGCAACTTCATCATTACGTGCGACGACACGGATTTTGCAGACTGTGTCCTCATTCAAAAACGCTTATTTCTTATTTGTTTTTTAAGTTACAAGTTTGGGACTTTGAACATAGACTGCTGACACCCTGTGGAAGCCATAGGATTTTACAATATGAGCTTTCTCTAGCATTTCTGAGAGGATGGTCTCTCAAAAAAAAAAGTTTGTTTTTTCTCCTACCATATCTATTGTGTTATATTCTCATACATTATTCTAACATTTCTACAAACTTCAATGTGTTTTATATCCAATGGTCAGGGCCTGAGCAACAGGCAGTTTACTTTGGGCCTGAGCAACAGACAGTTTACTTTGGGCCTGAGCAACAGGCAGTTTACTTTGGGCCTGAGCAACAGGCAGTTTACTTTGGCCCTGAGCAACAGGCAGTTTACTTTGGGCCTGAGCAACAGACAGTTTACTTTGGGCCTGAGCAACAGGCAGTTTACTTTGGGCCTGAGCAACAGGCAGTTTACTTTGGGCCTGAGCAACAGACAGTTTACTTTGGGCCTGAGCAACAGGCAGTTTACTTTGGGCCTGAGCAACAGGCAGTTTACTTTGAGCCTGAGCAACAGACAGTTTACTTTGGGCCTGAGCAACAGGCAGTTTACTTTGGGCCTGAGCAACAGACAGTTTACTTTGGGCCTGAGCAACAGACAGTTTACTTTGGGCCTGAGCAACAGGCAGTTTACTTTGGGCCTGAGCAACAGGCAGTTTACTTTGGGCCTGAGCAACAGACAGTTTACTTTGGGCCTGAGCAACAGACAGTTTACTTTGGGCCTGAGCAACAGGCAGTTTACTTTGGGCCTGAGCAACAGACAGTTTACTTTGGGCCTGAGCAACAGACAGTTTACTTTGGGCCTGAGCAACAGGCAGTTTACTTTGGGCCTGAGCAACAGGCAGTTTACTTTGGGCCTGAGCAACAGGCAGTTTACTTTGGGCCTGAGCAACAGGCAGTTTACTTTATACGTTTACACAGTAAGTCACAGTTTAACACCTGGATCCCATGGCTGAGACTACAATACACTTCTTAATAGAGAATACATGCACTGACAGTTACTGAACAAGAGAGAGAGAGAGAGAGAGAGAGAGAGAGAGAGAGAGAGAGAGAGAGAGATATAGAGAGAGAGACAGAGAGAGACAGAGAGAGAGAGAGATATGTATATATATATAGAGAGAGAGAGAGACAGAGAGAGACAGAGAGAGAGAGAGAGAGAGAGAGACAGAGAGAGAAAGAGAGAGAGAGAGAGAGAGATATATATATATATAGAGAGAGACAGAGAGAGACAGAGAGAGAGAGAGATATGTATATATAGAGAGAGAGAGAGACAGAGAGAGACAGAGAGAGAGAGAGAGAGAGAGAGATAGATATAGATATAGATATAGAGAGATATATAGAGAGAGAGAGAGAGAGAGAGAGAGAGAGATGGATATAGAGAGAGATATGGAGAGAGATATTGAGAGAGATGGAGAC
Source organism: Oncorhynchus nerka (assembly GCF_034236695.1). NCBI lineage: Eukaryota > Metazoa > Chordata > Actinopteri > Salmoniformes > Salmonidae > Oncorhynchus > Oncorhynchus nerka. The sequence continues at coordinate 18,385,256 of NC_088400.1, read as the reverse complement.
AGGTAGAAAACACTCTCCCTCTTACTTCAGATAACACAACACAAACCTTGTACACACTCCATCCCTACATCTCTAGGAAATGTTTTTCTAAAAGGAGGAGAGGATCTTCTGGTTTCACAGCATGACTGTGTTGGTCTAGGAGCATAATCTTAAAACATTCATAGTGTTTAGAGGTTCACAGGCCAGATGAATTGAAACATTAATGGTGTTGCACCTCTAGTGTTGTACTTGCTGTGTCTCTGTTGGGTGACAGAGTAAAACTCTCAGCTTTCTATCTTCTAGTTTCCTCATCTTGCCTTTGGAAACCAACAGTAGATCCGCTGTTAAATCACCAACAACTGAGATGAGAATATTAGAGTATTAAAGTACAGACTACACTCACACTCACGTCAACATACACACACACACACACACTCATGCTCACATAAACCTCCTCTCATCTCATCTTCCCTCCCTCCCTCCCTCCCTCCCTCCCTCCCTCCACCATCCCTCCCTCCCTCCATCATCCCTCTTCCCTCCATCATCCCTCTTCCCTCCCTCCCTCCTCCCTCCCTCCATCCTCCCTCCATCACCTCTCTTACTCCTAGAGGTTTGTTTTTCCAAGTCCACTTATCTTTTAGTGCTCTCTACCTCTCTCCTATCCTCCTCTCCTCTCCAGGGAAATCCATCTCTTTCCAGAGACAGTCTTATTTTAGCAACAGAAACTGTTCCTCAGAGAGCAATGTCGGACCACACACACCACTCTACTCTGTCTCCCTGCGTGTGTGCATGTGTGCACATCTGTGAAGTATCTGTTTGTGTTGCGTCTCCGTGAAGTTTCAGCACAGTCAAATAGATCTTTGTGTTCGTGTGTCTCTCTCCACCACCTCCTTTTCTCTAGCGTCTTCCTCCATCACCTCCCCACCTCTTTCTCTAGGCCAGCAGTTTGCATTCAGCTGGCCAATCAGGTGAAAGAATGGAAATAGAAAGGGAATACTTTAATAGCATCACCACAGGCCAAATACCTTGTTATCCCACATTTACAAATCTCCCTCACTCTCTCTCCCTCTCCTTCTCCCTTTTTTTTCCTGCTCTCCCCTGTCCTCTCTCCCTCTCTTCTCTCTGTCCCTCTCTCTATCCACTCTTTATCTCACAATGTCACCCTCTCTCTCTCTCTGCCCTTCTTCTCCTATATTTCTCCCTCTCTGATACCTCTCTCTCTCTCTGGAGATAAAAACCCTAACCTTCTCCCTAGAGAGAGAACAGTGACCTATATAACTGCAGACCATTAAAAACACCAGTGGCCCAATTCTCCTCTCTCTCTCTCTTTCCCTCTCTCTCAAGTCACTTCAATTCAATTTAAGAGCTTTATTGGCATGGGAAACATATGTTTACATTGCCAAAGCAAGTGAAGCAAATGTGAAATAAACAATAAAAAGGAACAGTAAACATTACACTCACAGAAGTTCCAAAAGAATAAAGACATTACAAATGTCATATTATGTGCAAATTGTTAAAGTGCAAAAGGGAAAATAAATGAACATAAATATGGGTTGTATTTCAATGGTGTTTGTTCTTCACTGGTTGCCCTTTTCTTGTGGTATCAGGCCACACCTCTTGCGGCTGTGATGGCACACTGTGGTATTTCACCCAATAGGTATGGGAGTTTATCAATATTGGGTTTGTTTTCTAATTCTTTGTGGATCTGTGTAATCTGAGGTCATACATTTGGCAGGAGGTTAGGAAGTGCACCTCATTTTGTGGGCAGTGAGCACATAGCATGTCTTCTCTTGAGAGCCAGGTCTACCCACGGTGACCTTTCTCAATAGCAAGGCTATGCTCACTGAGTCTGTACATAGTTAAAGCTTTCCTTAAATGTGGGTCAGTCACAGCAGTCAGGTATTCTGCCACTGTGTACTCTCTGTTTAGGGCCAAATAGCATTCTAGTTTGTGTTGTTTTTTTGTTAAAAATTATTTCCAATGTGTCAAGAAAATATATTTTTGTTTTCTCATGATTTGATTAGGTCTAATTTTTGCAGAATATTTTTGCAGAATTCTGCATGCATAGTCTCAATTTTGTGTTTTTCTATAACCGATTCAAGTAGTTTTAGCCAGATTCTAATTTGTTTGTCAAATTTTATGTTCCTTTTGATGGCATAGAAGGCCATCGTTGTCTCTCAGATCGTTCACAGCTTTGAGGAAGCTACGAGTGACACTGATGTCCAGGTTGAGGTGTTTTGTGTGCTTTAGGGCAATGGTATCTAGATGGAATTTGTATTTGTGGTCCTGGAAACTGGACATTTTTTGGAACACCATTATGCTTGTCTTTACTGTCTGGGCCCAGGTCTGACAGAATCTGTGCAGAAGATCTAGGTGCTGCTGTAGGCCCTCCTTGGTTGGGGACAGAAGCACCAGATCATCAGCAAACAGTAGACATTTGACTTCAGATTCTAGTAGATTGAGTCCGGGTGCTGTAGACTTCTAGTGACCTCGCGAATTCATTGATTTATATGTTGAAGAGGGTAGGGCTTAAGCTGCATCCTTGTCTCACCCCACGGTCCTGTGGAAAGAAATGTGGGTGTTTTTTGCCAATTTTAACTGCACGCTTGCTGTTTGTTTACATGGATTTTATAATGTCGTATGTTTTTCCCCCAACACCACTTTCCATCAATTTGTTTAGCAGACCCTCATACCCGATTGAGTCGAAAGCTTTTTTAATTTGACAAAGCATGAGAAGACTTTGCCTATGTTTTGGTTTGTTTGTTTTGTCAATTAGGATCAACTCTTTAGCTATCGTACTCTAATTCCACTGATTTCAAATTTCGATCCTCCAGAAAGTGAAGAGCAACACTTGCTACATTGAAAAAAAGCGGCGCTTGACAGGATTACCAACACAGACTGACGAGCTCTAATAGAGAAAAACCTTCTATAAAACCAATCCGAACTCATCTCTCGGCATGTCCAGCCCACTCGTTATCTCAGCCAACCATGTTGTAGGAAGGTTGCTGACTTTTTGTTAACCAACAAGGCTCAACATTTAACAATTTCATTAGTATTTACAGATGGCATTCGAGTTTGTTATTAAGGCACATGAAAGTTCACATTTTCAAGAAGACATTTCTGCCAAAAAACGCATTTTCTAAAAATATATGTTTTTACATTCAAACTGCTCTCCTGTGAAGTCGTGACTTGCGAAATACACTTAGTTTCCTGAATCGGGTAACATGTACTGTTTAGATTTTCTACTGCCAAGTTTACACCTTCACTATTGCAGAGAAACGTTTTGTCCAAGAAGTTTTCTAAAAGGGATTGAATTTGTAGTTGCCTTATTGTTTTTTGTAGGTTTCCACACTACTTTCCTTCCCTATATAGCATTTCTTAATTTTATTCAGTTCCTCTAGCTTTGATGGCTCATGACTGAGTATTGCTCTGTTCAAGTAGACTGTGATTTTGCTGTGATCTGATAGGGGTGTCAGTGGGCTGACTGTGAACACTCTGAGAGACTCTGGGTTGAAGTCAGTGATAAAGTAATCTACAGTACTACTGCCAAGAGCTGAGCCATAGCTGTACCTACAGTAGGAGTCCTCGCTAAGCCTACCATTGACTATGTACATACCCAGCGTGTGACAGAGCTGCAGGAGTTGTGACCCATCTTTGTTGGTTATGTTGTCATATTTGTGCCTGGGGGGCATATGGGGGAGGGAATACTGTCACCTCAGGTAGGTGTTTATCCCCCTGTGTGCTGAGGGGTCAGGTTCTTGTCGGGACTACTGACATTTAGGTCGCTACAGTACATGTCCCTGGGCCTGGAAATGATTGATTTCCCCCTCCAGGATGGGGAAGCTGTCTTCATTAAAATATGGGGATTCTAGTTGGGGGATATTGGTAGAACACAGGAGGACATTTTTCTCTGTTGAGATTATTTCCTTTTGCATTTCTAGCCAAATGTTCCTGTTTTGATTAATTTAATGGAGTGAGGGTGGTCAGGGTCTGGGGTGGACTGTTCTGCTGTGATGTCAAGGCTTTGGTCAGGGTCTGGGTGGACTGTTCTGCTGTGATGTTGAGGCTTTGGTCAGGGTCTGGGGTGGACTGTTCTGCTGTGATGTTGAGGCTTTGGTCAGGGTCTGGGGTGGACTGTTCTGCTGTGATGTTGAGGCTTTGGTCAGGGTCTGGGGTGGACTGTTAGGCTGGCTTCTCAACTGGTTGGCCAGCTCTCTAATGGGTTGTTCTCTGTCACACGTCATCGTTCTCACCTACTCCTCAAGCACTTTCACCTTCTACTCTAGTGCTCTGTTCTTGTCCTGCTCCTGCTCTTTCTCCTGTTGATGTTGTCTCACCACAGTCCAGAGTGCAGATATGTCTCTCTCCACCTCCAGCTCTCCAGGTTCAAATAAAATAACAACAGGTGTAGTAGACCTTACAGTGAAATGCTTACTTACAGGCTCTAACCAATAGTGCAAAATAAATGTGTGTGTGTGTGTGTGTGTGTTAGTGTGTGTGTGTGTGTGTAGGTAGGTAGGTAGGTAGGTAGGTAAAGAAATAAAACAACAGGTAAAAGACGTTTGAACAGTAGCAAGGCTATATACAGACACCGGTTAGTCAGGCTTATTGAGGTAGTATGTACATGTAGGTATGGATAAAGTGACTATGCATATATGATAAACAGAGAGTAGCAGCCGTGTAAAAAGAGGGGTTGGGGGGGGGTCACACAATGCAAATAGTCCGGATAACCATTTGGTTACCTGGTCAGGAGTCTTATGGCTTGGGGGTAAAAACTGTTGAGAAGCCTTTTTGTCCAAGACTTGGCACTCCGGTACCGCTATGTCCAGTCTATGACAGGGGTGGCTGGGGTCTTTGACAATTTTTAGGGCCTCCCTCTGACACCGCCTGGTGTAGAGGTCCTGGATGGCAGGCAGGGCAGTGTGGAGTGCAATAAAGATTGCATAATCTGTGAATCTGTTTGGGCGGTATGCAAATTGGAGTGGGTCTAGGGTTTCTGGGATAATGGTATTGATGTGAGCCATTGCCAGCTTTTCAAAGCACTTCATTGCTACGGACGTGAGTGCTACGGGTCTGTAGTGATTTAGGCAGATTGCCTTTGTATTCTTGGGCACAGGGACTATGGTGGTCTGCTTGAAACATGTTGGTATTACAGACTCAATCAGGGACATGTTGAAAATGTCAGTGAAGACACCTGCCACTTGGTGTTGCTCGTCTGTGGGGTTGTATAATAAAGAGGTCTGGTCTGACACTCTTGGACCGGGGGTATCTTCCTCAAGAGAGAGCTTACCCTGCTGAGCTATCTCTTTGATTTTGTGAAAGTCCAGCTGAAACTGTTTGGGGTTGCCCTGTACCATTGCTGTTCCAGACATGTACTGTTTGACATTGGCTGACTCAGATTCCTCGTTGTCTAAAATCCTGAGTTTCCAGCCATCACTAACACCACCCCCTTAACATAGGGGTAGGTTGTTAATATAGCTCTGTGCCATGCCAAGGGATGGTCTGTGTGGAAGATTAAGTTGCTTATGTTCCCATTTTTATAATAGCCAGCAAAAATGTCTCTTGATTTTCCATAATGTGCTTTTGTACTCTTTTGTTTTAGTATTTTTTTACATCAGTAGGGTACTGTATTGTAATGACCTCTGAACAGCGGCAGGGGTCAAAGGTCTCTGATCTGGGTGGGGGAGGCTGTGAAACTCTCCTGCCATTGTTGGGCTCAAGGGCTTTGACACCTCTCACACCTCAGTGCTAATTGAAGTTGCAGTCAGATATGTTCTGTCCTAGCAAGCTTGGTAGCCTTAACTTAGCTTTCAGTCCTTATAAAGTAAATTATATAATTGTAATGTATTTTTCTTCTTGGCTTTAAAAGTAGCTTCAGACTAAACTCACTCATTTCCAGGTTGGGTGGTTTTTTCAGGTTTCTGTTTGATTGCCAGGGCATTTGCTTTATTTTAATTTTTTTATTTTACCTTTATTTAACCAGGCAAGTCAGTTAACCTCTAGCGACGAGCAATCCCGTATCCGGGAGCGTAATCATAGCCTCAAGCGCATTACCATAACGCAACATTTCCTATTCATGAAAATCGCAAATGAAATGAAATAAATATATTGAAACACAAGCTTAGCCTTTTGTTAACAACACTGTCATCTCAGATTTTCAAAATATGTTTTTCAACCAAAGCTACACAAGCATTTGTGTAAGAGTATTGATAGCCTAGCATAGCATTAAGCCTAGCATTCAGCAGGCAACATTTTCACAAAAACATGAAAAGCATTCAAATAAAATAATTTACCTTTGAAGAACTTCGGATGATTTCAATGACGAGACTCTCAGTTAGATAGCAAATGTTCTTTATTTCCAAAAAGATTATTTGTGTTGGCGAAATAGCTTCGTTTTGTTCATCACGTTTGGCTAAGAAAAAGACCGGAAAATGCAGTCACTACAACGCCAAACTTTTTTCCAAATTAGCTCCATAATATCGACAGAAACATGGCAAACGTTGTTTAGAATCAATCCTCAAGGTGTTTTTCACGTATCTATTCGATAATATATCAGTCATGACAGCTGGTTTCTCATAAGAAGCAAACGGAAAAATACTGCAGCTGGAGATTACTCAATAATTGCAACGGAGGACACCAAGCGACCACCTGGTAGATGTTGTCTCTTATGGTCAATCTTCCAATGATATGCCTACAAATACGTCACAATGCTGTCGACACCTTGGGGAAGCGACAGAAAGCCTAAGCTCATTCATGGCCCATTCACAGCCATAGAAGGAGTCATTGGCATGAGGCGGTTTTAAAAAATACGGCACTTCCTGATTGGATTTTTATCTGGGTTTTGCCTGTAACATCAGTTCTGTGGCACTCACAGACAATATCTTTGCAGTTTTGGAAATGTCAGAGTGTATTCTTTCCAAAGCTGTCAATTATATGCATAGTCGAGAATCTTTTCGTGACAAAATATATTGTTTAAAACGGGAACGTTTTTCATCCAAAAATTAAAATAGTGCCACCTATATCCAAGAAGTTAAGAACAAATACTTATTTTCAATGACGGCCTAGGAACAGTGGGTTAACTGCCTGTTCAGGGGCAGAACAACAGATGTGTACCTTGTCAGCTCGGGGGTTTGAACTTGCAACCTTCCAGTTACTAGTCCAACGCTCTAACCACTAGGACACCCTGCCGCCCCATATACAGCTTAGTATAGCTTGGTAATAAGAATATTTGGTAGTAGGAATCGTTCCGGGTAAATCTTTCCAAAATCAGGTTTTAGGTTTGGAGTTTTGATTTGGAGCGAAGGTTATGTTGTGGAGGGTAATGTCCTTTATATGTCCTTCACAAAAAATCTATATTTTTGTCAAAACAAGCTGAAAAATGTGGGAACTCAATCAATCAATCAATAACATGTATTTATAAAGTCCTTCTTACATCAGCTGATGTCACAAATTGCTGTACAGAAACCCAGCCTAAAACCCCAAACAGCAGGGAATGCAGGTGTAGAAGCACGGTGGCTAGGAAAAATTCCCTAGAAACTCCCCAGAACCTAGGAAGAAACCTAGAGAGGAACCAGGCTATGAGGGGTGGCCAGTCCTTTTCTGGCTGTGCCGGGTAGAGATTATAACAGAACATGGCCAAGATGTTCAAATGTTCATAAATGCCCAGCAGGGTCAGATAATAATAATCCCAGTGGTTGTAAAGGGTGCAGCAGGTCAGCACATCAGGAGTAAATGTTAGTTGGCTTTTCATAGCCGATCATTCAGAGTATTTCTACCTGCTCCTGCTGTCTCTAGAGAGTTGAAAACAGCAGGTCTGGGACAGGTAGCATGTCCGGTGAACAGGTCAGGGTTCCATAGCCGCAGGCAGAACAGTTGAAACTGGAGCAGCAGCATGGCCAGGTGGACTGGGGACAGCAAGGAGTCATCAAGCCAGGTAGTCCTGAGGCATTGTCCTAGGCCTCATGTCCTCCGTGAGAGAGAGAAAGAAAGATCCTGTCTCTCTCACGCTGTCTTGCTCTCTCTGTCCTGTCTCTCTCACTCTCTCTCTCTGTCCTCTCTCTCTCCTGTCTCTCTCTCTCTCTCTCACTCTCTCTCTCTCTCTCTCTCTCTCTCTCTCTCTCTCTTTCTTTGTCCTGTCTCTTTCATTCTCTCTCCCCTCTCTCTCTCTCTCTCTCACTCTCTCTGTCTTCTCTCTCTCTCTCTGTTCTGTCTCAATCATTCTCTCTCTCTCTCTCTCTCTCTCTCTCTCCCCTCTCCCCTCTCTCTCTCTCTCTCTCTCTCTCTGACCTGTCTCTCTCTCTCCTTCTTTCTCCCCTTCTCTTCAATGTGTGCCTGTGGGATAGTTGAGTATGATCAATCACAGAGGGTTTTAGACAGACCACTGGTTCGGCAACAAATTGACCTTTACTTTCAGCCAAGCACATACCTGGCAGATCTACTGTGTGCGTGTGCACGCCAAAGGTAGAGGTTAGCGGGTAGCAGTTTGGGCCTGGCTGAGCTAAGAGCCCATGTGTCTGTCAGCCTGAGAAGAGCACTGACCTCCACAGAGATACATCTCTCAGCCGACACACACACACTGTCTTCATCTCTGTCTCGCTCTCCTTTAACATCCTATCTTTGGCAGCAGCTTTGGTGTCTTTTTGTCATGCAAAGACATGATAGAAAATAAACTCATTAGCTTGATGCTTTCCGTGTTCAGATGAATGCACTAACTGTAAGTCTCTCTGGATAAGAGCGTCTGCTAAATGTCTAAAATGTAAATGTAAAATTAGAGGTCTGCACTCAGGTCTTCTCTCTCTCTAGAGAGTATCCTCTGAAGGTTTTCTGCCCCACTCAAGGTTTCCTCTCCTCTGTTCTCTGTCCTCATCATCCCTCGTTCTCTGCCATAACAGCCTATAATTGTTGTCTTAGCACCCTTCATGTATAATGGATCAGGCGTTTAAAAGCTAAGGTGCAGTGAAGTTAATACCACCGGGAATCTCTGTCCTGACAAATCCATCTGCATTCTGCCTCGCTCCCACGCTTTGTGCTCTTTTCTCTCTTCCTTCTACCCCTTCTCTCTTTCTTACTCTTTCTCTTTGTCTTTCTATCGCTTTAAAATGGAGGAAATCATATGAATCATGGAAACCTGCTCTCCCCTCTCACGCAATCCAGACGTTCTTGTATTCCTCCCTCCCACCACCCTCTCTCTCTCCCTTTCTCTCTCTCTCTGTCCAGTTGTTCTTGTATTCCTCCCTCCCATCTCTCTCCTCCATCTCTCCATCTCTCCACTCCTCCATCTCTCTCCTCCCCCCTCTCTCTCTCCCTTTCTCTCTCTCTCTGTCCAGTTGTTCTTGTTTTCACCCCTCCCTTCCACCCCCTCTCTCACCTCTCCATTTCTCCCTCTTTCTGTCTCTTTTTCTCTTTCTCTGTCCAGTTTGTTTTCATCACTCCCTTCCTGGGCTGAGAATAATTGGGTTTCTCCCTAATAGCCGGGGTAATGTTGACACTACATAAATCCTCACCCAGAAATAGAGCCTCCTCTATCACCTAAAAATACCTCATTGTTTTGTCCCCTCGTCTGTTTTTCCCTCTCCTCACCACTCCTCCATCTCTCCTCCATCTCTCCTCTCCTCCATCTCTCCTCCATCTCTCTCCTCCATCTCTCCACTCCTCCATCTCTCCTCCATCTCTCTCCATCTCATCTCTCCATCTCTCCTCCTCCATCTCTCCACTCCTCCATCTCTCCTCTCCTCATTGCTCGACTCCACCATCTCTCCTCTCCTCCATCTCTCCTCTCCTCCACCTCTCCACTCCTCCATCTCTCACTCCTCCATCTCTCCTCCATCTCTCCTCCATCTCTCCATCTCTCCACTCCTCCATCTCTCTCCATCTCTCCTCTCCTCCATCTCTCCTCTCTTCTATCTCTCCTCCATCTCTCCTCCATCTCACCACCTCTCCCTCCCTCCATCTCTCTTCTCTCCATCTCTTCTCCTCCATCTATCCTCCATCTCTCCTCTCCTCCATCTCACCCCTCTCCACTCCTCCATCTCTCTTCTCTCCATCCTCTCTCCATCTCTCCTCCATCTCTCTCCTCCATCTCTCTCCTCCATCTCTCCACTCCTCCATCTCTCCACTCCTCCATCTCTCCTCTCCTCCATCTCTCATCTCCTCCCTCCTCTCCACCATCTCTCCACTCCTCCATCTCTCCACTCCATCTCTCCTCCATCTCTCCTCTCCATCACTCCACTCCTCCTTCTCTCCCTCCTCCATCTCTCCTCCTCCATCTCCCTCCTCTATCTCTCCTCCATCCATCCTCCACCTCTCTCTCATCTCTCTCTTCTCCTCCATCTCTCCACTCCTCCATCTCTCTCTCTCCTCCATCTCCTCCACTCCTCCATCTCTCCCTCCATCTCCTCCATCTCATCTCCACCTCCATCTCCATCTCTCTCCTCCATCTCCTCCTCTCCTCTCTCATCTCCTCCTCCACCATCTCTCCATCTCCTCCATCTATCCTCCATCTCTCCTCTCCTCCATCTCTCCTCTCCACCATCTCTCCATCTCTCCTCCATCTATCCTCCATCTCTCCTCTCCTCATCTCTCTCCTCCATCTCTCCTCTCCTCCATCTCTCATCTCCTCCTCATCTCCTCATCTCTCCATCTCTCCATCTCCTCCATCTATCCTCCATCTCCTCCTCTCCTCCATCTCTCCTCTCTCCTCCTCCTCTCTCCTTCTCTCCTCCATCTCTCCATCTCTCCTCTCCTCCACTCTCCTCTCCACTCCTCCTCCATCTCTCCTCCATCTCTCCTCTCCACTCTCCATCTCCTCCTCTCTCCTCCATCTCTCTCTCCTCTCCTCCTCCATCTTTCCTCCATCTCTCCATCTCTCCCCATCTCCATCCTCTCCATCTATCTCTCCTCCATCTCTCCTCCATCTCACCACCTCTCCACTCCTCCATCTCTCTTCTCCTCCATCTCTCCATCTCTCCTCCATCTATCCTCCATCTCTCCTCTCCTCCATCTCACCACTCCTCCATCTCTCCACTCCTCCATCTCTCCTCTCCTCTATCTCTCCTCCATCTACTCCTCCATCTCTCCACTCCTCCATCTATCCTCCATATCCTCCATCTCTCCTCTCCTCCATCTCTCCACTCCTCCATCTATCCTCCATCTCTCCTCTCCTCCATCTCACCACTCCTCCATCTCTCCTCTCCTCCATCTCTCCACTCCTCCATCTATCCTCCATCTCTCCTCTCCTCCATCTCACCACTCCTCCATCTATCCTCCATCTCTCCTCTCCTCCATCTCTCCACTCCTCCATCTCTCCTCTCCTCCATTGCTCGACTCCACCATCTCTCCTCTCCTCATCTCTCCTCTCCTCCATCTCTCCACTCCTCCATCTCTCCTCTCCTCCATTGCTCGACTCCACCATCTCTCCTCTCCTCCATCTCTCCTCTCCTCCACCTCTCCACTCCTCCATCTCTCCACTCCTCCATCTCTCCTCCATCTCTCCTCCATCTCTCCATCTCTCCACTCCTCCATCTCTCCTCCATCTCTCCTCTCCTCCATCTCTCCTCTCTTCTATCTCTCCTCCATCTCTCCTCCATCTCACCACCTCTCCACTCCTCCATCTCTCTTCTCCTCCATCTCTCTCTCCATCTCCTCCATCTATCCTCCATCTCTCCTCTCCTCCATCTCACCACCTCTCCACTCCTCCATCTCTCTTCTCCTCCATCTCTCCTCTCCTCCATCTCTCCTCCATCTCTCTCCTCCATCTCTCTCCTCCATCTCTCCACTCCTCCATCTCTCCACTCCTCCATCTCTCCTCTCCTCCATCTCTCTCCTCCATCTCCTCCATCTCTCCTCCTCCATCTCACCACTCCTCCATCTCCATCCTCCATCTCTCCTCTCCATCTCTCCATCTCTCCTCTCCTCCATCTCTCTCCTCCATCTCTCTCCTCCATCCATCTCTCCTCCTCCATTCTCCTCCATCTCCTCATCTCCTCCCTCTCCTCTCCTCCATCTCTCCTCTCCTCCATCTCTCCCTCCATCTCTCTCCTCCATCTCTCCTCTCCATCTCTCACTCCATCTCCTCCTCCTCTCTCCACTCCTCCATCTCTCCTCTCCTCCATCTCTCCTCCATCTCTCCTCCATCTCTCCTCCATCTCTCCACTCTCTCCCTCCTCCATCTCTCTTCTCCTCCATCACCTCCTCTCCACTCCTCCATCTCTCCTCCATCTCTCCTCCACTCCTCCATCTCTCCATCTCTCCTCCCATCTCTCCTCCATCTCTCCTCTCCTCCATCTCTCCTCCTCTCCACTCCTCCATCTCCTCTCCATCTCTCTCTCCATCTCTCCACTCTCTCATCTATCCTCCTCCTCTCTCCATCTCCTCCATCTCTCCCCTCCTCTCCTCCTCCTATCTCTCCTCCATCTCTCTCTCCCACTCCTCCATCTCTCCCTATCTCTCTCCACTCCTCCATCTCACCTCTCTTCCTCCATCACTCCATCTCCCACTCCTCCATCTCTCCTCCATCTCTCCATCTCTCCTCCTCCATCTCTCCTCTCCTCTATCTCTCCTCCATCTCTCCTCCATCTCTCCTCCATCTCTCTCTCCTCCATCTCTCTCCATCTCTCTCCTCCATCTCTCTTCTCCTCCATCTCTCCATCTCTCCTCCATCTATCCTCCATCTCTCCTCTCCTCCATCTCTCCATCTCTCCTCCATTGCTCCACTCTCCGACTCCACCATCTCTCCTCTCCTCCCTCCATCTCTCCCCTCCTCCTCCATCTCTCTCCATCTCTCCTCTCCTCTCCTCCATCTCTCCCTCCTCCATCTATCCTCCATCTCTCCTCTCCTCCATCTCTCCTCTCCTCCATCTCTCTCCTCCATCTCTCATCTCTCCTCCATCTCTCTCTCATCCCTCCTCCTCCTCTCCTCCATCTCTCCATCTCCTCCATCTCTCCTCTCCTCCATCTCTCCTCCATCTCTCCTCTCCATCACTCCAATCCTCCTTCTCTCCACTCCTCCATCTCTCCTCTCCCCTCCATCTCTCCACTCTCTCCTCTCCTCCTCTCCTCCATCTCTCTCCTCCATCTCTCCTCCTCTCCTCTCTCCTCCATCTCTCTTCTCCTCCATCTCTCCATCTCTCCTCCATCTCTCCTCCATCTCTCCACTCCTCCATCTCTCCTCTCCTCCTCTATCTCTCCTCCATCTCTCCTCCATCTCACCACCTCTCCACTCCTCCATCTCCTCCATCTCTCTTCTCTCCTCCCTCCATCTCTCTTCTCCTCCATCTCCTCATCTCTCCTCCATCTCCATCTCTCCTCTCCTCCATCTCTCCTCTCCTCCATCTCTCTCTCCACTCCTCCATCTCTCTCTCCTCCATCTCTCCATCCTCCATCTCTCCCTCTATCTCTCCTCCATCTCTCCTCCATCTCTCCACCTCTCCATCTCCTCCATCTCTCCACTCCTCCATCTCTCCTCCATCTCTCCACTCCTCCATCTCTCCTCTCCTCTATCTCTCCTCCATCTCTCCTCCATCTCACCACCTCTCCACTCCTCCATCTCTCTTCTCCTCCATCTCTCCACTCCTCCATCTATCCTCCATCTCTCCTCTCCTCCATCTCACCACTCCTTCCATCTCTCCTCTCCTCCATTGCTCGACTCCACCATCTCTCCTCTCCTCCATCTCTCCTCTCCTCCATCTCTCCACTCCTCCATCTCTCCTCCATCTCTCCTCCATCTCTCCACCTCTCCTATCCTCCATCTCTCCTCTCCTCCATCTCTCCTCTCTTCCATCTCTCCTCCATCTCTCCTCTACTCCATCTCTCCTCCATCTCTCCTGGGCTATCATCAGTCTGGGTACGTAGGTATATGTAGTATTCCCAATCAGGTTGAATCCATTTAATTGTGATTACATTTCGTACAGTACAAGCATGTTATACTATGTTATATTCTCATAATCTCTTGATTAACTATCATTGTTAGCATTTATGCTACAGACTGCATACCTGTCATCTCAATTATATATTGTGGTGAATGGCCTCAGACATATAGAGTACAGACTCAGTATCATTGCCTGTGTTTTATCTACAGAACAAACCAATAGACAGAGAATTAGGTAGAGGGCAGTGGCTGTCATGACATTTTGTCAGCCGGTTATTGTCAAGCAAATAACTGCTGTTCTCACGGTAATTGACCGTTAAGTAACATAAACACATTTAGCATCTCCCGGCTTCCCAGCATAGCCTACAAGTTACTGATGCTGAACTTTGGAACATCTACATTTGAAAAAGTTTAATACATCGATTTAATATAACCTCCATCATCACAATAAATCCATTATTTATTTTAGACACGTCTAAAGAATCATGATATGAAGAAAATGTGGTCTATTTCAGAACAGAATAGCATACTCTGAGTTGTCCTTAATTAAGTTAGGCCCCGATCTGGCTACTCCATATGGCTGTTAGCTCCACTAGTTCAATTAGCAGAAACCAGATTTGCTTAGCATTATGATTAGCTTAGCATTATGATTTGCTTAGCATTATGATTTGCTTATCATTATGATTTGCTTAGCATTATGATT
>NC_088400.1:18358210-18363210 GCF_034236695.1 Oncorhynchus nerka | reverse complement strand
CAGTGCCTGAGGGACCAAAGAAGGGGATTGAGAGATGGAGGGAGGGATGGAGAGATGGAGGGAGGGATGGAGATGGAGGGAGAGATGGAGGGAGGGATGGAGAGATAGAGGGAAGGATGGACAGATGGAGGGGGGGATGGAGAGATGGAGAGATGGGGGAGGGATGGAGGAAGGGATGGAGAGATTCAGAGTGGGATGGAGAGAGGGAAGGAGGGAGGGATGGAGAGAGGAGGGATGGAGAGAGGGAGGGAGAGATGGAGAGATTCAGAGTGGGATGGAGATAGGAGGGATGGAGAGAGGGAGGTAGGGATGGAGAGATTCAGAGTGGGATGGAGAGAGGGAGGGAGGGATGGAGAGAGGGAGGGAGCGATGGAGAGAGGAGGGATGGAGAGAGGAGGGGTGGAGAGAGGGAGGGAGGGATGGAGAGAGGGATGGAGGGATGGAAAGAGGAGGGATGGAGAGATTCAGAGTGGGATGGAGAGAGGAGGGATGGAGAGAGGAGGGATGGAGAGATTTAGAGTGGGATGGAGAGAGGAGGGTTGGAGAGAGGAGGGATGGAGAGAGGCGGGATGGAGAGAGGGAGGGAGGGATGGAGAGAAGAGGGATGGAGAGATTCAGAGTGGGATGGAGAGAGGAGGGATGGATGGAGAGAGGAGGGATGGAGAGAGGGATTTTGACCATCCTTCCATTTGTGTCTGTCTGTCAATTCAATTCAATTCAAGGGGCTTTATTGGCATGGGGAACATGTGTTAACATTGCCAAAGCAAGTGAGGTAGATAATATACAAAAGTGAAATAAACATTAAAAATTAACAGTAAACATTACGCATACTAGACACATTACACTCTGTCTCTATCTGTCTCTTTCTCTCTCTGTCTCTCTCTGTCTCTATTTGTCTTTCTCTGTCTGTCTCTTTCTCTCTCTGTCTCACTCTGTCTCTCTCTGTCTGTCTCTGTCTCTCTCTGTCTGTCTCTTTCTCTCTCTGTCTCTCTCTGTTTGTCTCTTTCTCTCTCTGTCTCTCTCTGTCTCTCTCTGTTTGTCTCTTTCTCCCTCTGTCTCTCTCTGTCTCTCTCTGTCTGGCTCTGTCTCTCTCTGTCTCTCTCTAATGAGGTGGTGTGACAGTGTGTAGCTAGTAGTAATGAATCTGTTGAAAAGGCAGATGACGCTTCGTCTCATCAGTTCTCAGTTCTACAGGCCTTTTCTGTACACTTCTCAATGTCACACAGGGCTCAAACCTGCCTTTTGTCTCACACACACACACACACACACACACACACACACACACACACACACACACACACACACACACACACACACACACACACACACACACACACACACACACACACACACAGCATGTCAAATTAACCCTAACTAAACCCTGGTGTTGAACTGTGTCTCTCAGCATGTCATATTAACCCTAACTAAACCCTGGGATGATCTGTGTCTCTCAGCTGATAACACCAGATGGCCTTACATTGTCTGCTGTACAGTCGTGGCCAAAAAGTTTGAGAATGACACAAATATTTATTTTCACAAAGTCTGCTGCCTCAGTTTGTATGATGGCAATTTGCATATACTCCGGGATGTTATGAAGAGTGATCAGATGAATTGCAATTAATTGCAAAGTACCTCTTTGCCATGTAAATGAACTGAATCTCCCAAAAATATTTCCACTGCATTTCAGCCCTGCCACAAAAGGACCAGCTGACATCATGTCAGCGATTCTCTCGTTAACACAGGTGTGAGTGCTGACGAGGACAAGGCTGGAGATCACTCTGTCATGCTGATTGAGTTTGAATAACAGACTGGAAGCTTCAAAAGGAGGGTGATGTTTAGAATCCTTGTTCTTCCTCTGTCAACCATGGTTACTCGCAAGGAAACATGTGCCATCATCATAGCTTTGACAAAAAGGGCTTCACAGGCAAAAATATTGCTGCCAATAAGATTGCACCTAAATCAACCATTTATCAGATCATCAAGAACTTCAAGGAGAGTGATTCAATTGTTGTGAAGACGGCTTCAGGGCGCCCAAGAAAAGTCCAGCAAGTGCCAGGAACGTCTCCTAAAGTTGATTCAGCTGCGGGATCGGGGAACCACCAGTGCAGAGCTTACTCAGGAATGGCAGCAGGCAAGTGTGAGTGCATCTGCACGCACAGTGAGGCAAAGACTTTTGGAGGATGACCTGGTGTCAAGAAGGGCAGCAAAGAAGCCACTTCTCCCCAGGAAAAACATCAGAGACAGACTGATATTCTGCAGAAGGTACAGGGATTGGACTGCTGAGGACTGGGATAAAGTCATTTTCTCGGATGAATCCCCTTTCTGATTGTTTGGGGCATCCGGGAAAAAGCTTGTCTGGAGAAGACAAGGTGAGCGCTACCATCAGTCCTGTGTCATGCCAACAGTAAACCATCCTGAGACCATTCATGTGTGGGGTTGCTTCTCAGCCAAGGGAGTGGGCTCTCTCACAATTTTGCCTAAGAACACAGCCATGAATAAAGAATGGTACCAACACATCCTCCGGGAGCAACTTCTCCCAACCATCCAGGAACAGTTTGGTGATGAACAATGCATTTTCCAGCATGATGGAGCAGCTTGCCATAAGGAAAAAGTGATAACTAAGTGGCTCGGGGAACAAAACATCGATATTTTGGGTCCATGGCCAGGAAATTCCCCAGACCTTAATCCCATTGACAACTTGTGGTCAATCCTCAAGAGGCTGGTGGACAAACAAAACCCCACAAATTCTGACAAACTCCAAGCATTGATTATGCAAGAATGAGCTGCCATCAGTCAGGATGTGGCCCAGAAGTTAATTGACAGCATGCCAGGGCAGATTGCAGAGGTTTTGAAAAAGAAGGGTCAACACTGCAAATATTGACTCTTTGCATCAACTTCATGTAATTGTCAATAAAAGCCTTTGACACTTATGAAATGTAACATCTGACAAAAAAAATATCTAAAGACATTGAAGCAGCAAACTTTGTGAAAATGTATATTTGTATCATTCTCATAACTGTTGGCCACGATTGTACAGTATACATTTACTGTCTCAGTTGCATTCACACTACTAATATAGTAATAATAATAACTAATATACTACTAATATAGTAATGATATAGTACTAATATACTACTAGTATAGTAATAATAATAACTAATATAGTAACATAATAATATATACTAATATAGTATTAATATAGTAATAATAATAACTAATATAGTATTAATATACAACTAATATAGTAATAATAATAACTAATATACTACTAATATACTACTAATATAGTAACAATAACTAATATAGTAACACTATAGTACTAATAATAATGAATATACTACTAATATAGTAATACTATAGTAATATACTACTAATATAGTAATAATAATAACTAATATTCTACTAATATAGTAATAATATAATACTAATATAGTATTAATATAGTAATAATAATAACAAATATACTACTAATATAGTAACAATAATAACTAATATAGTAATAATAATAACTCATATACTACGACTAACTAATATTCTACTAATATAGTAATAATATAATACTAATATAGTATTAATATAGTAATAATAATAACTAATATACTACTAATATACTACTAATATAGTAACAATAACTAATATAGTAACACTATAGTAATAATAATAATGAATATACTACTAATATAGTAATACTATAGTAATATACTACTAATATAGTAATAATAATAACTAATATTCTACTAATATAGTAATAATATAATACTAATATAGTATTAATATAGTAATAATAATAACAAATATACTACTAATATAGTAACAATAATAACTAATATAGTAATAATAATAACTCATATACTACGACTAACTAATATTCTACTAATATAGTAATAATATAATACTAATATAGTATTAATATAGTAATAATAATAACTAATATAGTAATAATATAGTAACAATAATAACTAATATAGTATTAATATAGTAACAATAATAACTAATATAGTAATAATAATAACTCATATACTACGACTAACTAATATTCTACTAATATAGTAATAATATAATACTAATATAGTATTAATATAGTAATAATATACTACTAATATAGTAATAATATTGTAATATAGTAATAATATAGTACTGATATAGTAATAATATAGAAATAATACGGTAATAATATAGTAATAATATAATGCTAATATAGTAATAATATAGTAATAATACACTACTAATATAGTAACCTAGTGGTTAGAGCGTTGGACTAGTAACCGGAAGGTTGCAAGTTCAAACCCCCGAGCTGACAAGGTACAAATCTGTCGTTCTGCCCCTGAACAGGCAGTTAACCCACTGTTCCTAGGCCGTCATTGTAAATAAGAATTTGTTCTTAACTGACTTGCCTAGTAAAATAAAGGTTTATTTTTTTTAAATAGTAATAATATAGGATCTAGAATTGATAACTCTATACAGAGCCTTTTAAAGACAATGTAACACACACACACACACACACACAATCCTCTCGGTGTCTGAGCTAAATAGTTGATGGATGGTGTGAGCGGAGAAGAAATGGTCTGTTGATGTCTCTAAAGGTTTGTAATTGCTGCATAGAAAGGATGCTCAGTAGCCTGGAATATTGGCCTTAATGGGATTATACTGGGGGGGACATGGGAGAGAGAGAGACAGGGGAGAGAGAGAGAGAGAGAGAGACAGGGGAGAGAGAGAGAGAGAGAGAGAGAGAGAGAGAGGGAGAGGGAGACAGGAGAGAGAGAGAGAGGGAGAGGGAGACAGGAGAGAGAGGGAGAGACAGGAGAGAGAGAGAGAGAGACAGGAGAGAGAGACAGGAGGGGCTCTCTCTCTCTCTCTCCTGTCTCTCTCCCTCTCTCTCCTTTCTTTCTCTCTCCTTTCTCTCTCTCTCCTCTCTCTCTCTCTCTCCTGTCTCTCTCTACTGTCTCTCTCTCTCTCTCTCTCTCTCTCTCTCTCTCTCTCTCTCTCTCTCTCTCTCTCCT
>NC_088400.1:18310710-18353210 GCF_034236695.1 Oncorhynchus nerka | reverse complement strand
CATAAAACATGTAAATTAAAAAAGTCTCCCCTCCACTCCTCCACCTCCTCCACCTCCTCACCTCCTCCACTCCTCCACTCCTCCACCTCCTCCACCTCCTCACCTCCTCCACTCCTCCACCTCCTCCACCTCCTCCATTCCTCCACTCCTCCACCTCCTCCACTCCTCCACCTCCTCCACCTCCTCCACTCCTCCACCTCCTCCACCTCCTCCACCTCCTCCACTCCTCCACCTCCTCCACTCCTCCACCTCCCTCCTCCACCTCCTCCACCTCCTCCACCTCCTCCACCTCCTCCACCTCCTCCCTCCACTCCTCCACCTCCTCCTCCCACCTCCTCCACCTCCTCCACCTCCTCCACTCCTCCTCCTCCACCTCCTCCCTCCACCTCCACCTCCTCCACTCCTCCACCTCCTCCACCTCCTCCACCTCCTCCTCCTCCACCTCCTCCACCTCCTCCACTCCTCCTCCTCCCTCCTCCACTCCTCCACCTCCTCCACTCCTCCACCTCCTCCACTCCTCTACCTCCTCCACCTCCTCCACCTCCTCCACTCCTCCACCTCCTCCACTCCTCCACTCCTCCACCTCCTCCACTCCTCCACCTCCTCCACCTCCTCCACTCCTCCACCTCCTCCACTCCTCCACCTCCTCCACTCCTCCACTCCTCCACCTCCTCCACTCCTCCAACTCCTCCACTCCTCCACCTCCTCCACTCCTCCACCTCCTCATCATTATGTCCAAAACAATTTTCTGCTTGACTCCCTTGAGGGTGTATGTGTGTGTGTGTGTGTGTGTGTGTGTGTGTGTGTGTGTGTGTGTGTGTGTGTGTGTGTTGTCATGACGCTAGCCCTTTCAGTGAATTGGCTAGCACAGATGTGAACAACAGGAGAGGAGGGGGCAGTTTTATAACTTAACCCCCACGTCATAAATTCCGTTAAGAGACTCTCCCTGGCCATGCAGTATGGAGAGCGTTTCACAGTAAGACAATGGGATCCCCCAATTCTATTACATCCCAGAATTTGAGAACTGAACAATATCCATGTTTTGGAGAATGTGTAAACGGTCGGTGGAGAAGGCAGCTACGACCCGATCCGTTTTGTTTCATGTTTGTGACCTCATGGAAGACAATACAGCCACACTACCCTAACTCTGTTTATACAGGTTCCTCAGTTATGAGGTTTGCATCTAATTATTGTATAAAATGAATGAGTAATGATGAAAATATTAGCGAAATGATGTAATGTGATGTGAACTTTTAAAATGAGAAAATTGTCTGCCCTGTAAAGTTTAACTATGAAGTCAGTAGCCACGCCCAAGTGAATAGGCATTGGTTGGAAATTATGAACCAACCCCTTTCCTACATTTCTATAAGAGCCCCCGTGACCCAATTCACATTGAACTAAGCAAACCCCAGCCTCAGCTGTGGTGGCGAATAGTTGGATATCCACTCTACATAACGAAAAGTCACTCAAGTTCTGAATAGGATTTGTCCTCACGTTTAAAGGGCTAATTCTAATGCCAACCATACAGACCAGGAAACGTGGGAGCTTGCTCTACACGTGAAATGGTATGAACTCTGAACTATTGATGACTCAAGAAGAAGTGAGTCCTAGATGACAGTGTAACAGACTGCAGCTGGAAAGGTAGCAAATCTAGTACGACAACACTGACGAATCTCCAGAGTGAGATGAACCTCTCAGACCACATGACCACACGACGGCCTGGAAGATTCCACAAAGGACAGGGCAAACCAGAGCCAGCCTCACCACCAGCTTCGCGTAAATACAATGCATTGCTTTTCCGAATGAGCGATCGTTAGTGGCATATGTCTTCATGTGAGAATAGCTTCCCAGGTCCTATAGAGACCCCTGTTCCTTTGTCTTCCTTCCAAAACCCCCTTCTCTTCTCTCTGAATCTATCGTGTTATAACCCACTATAGTGGGTTATAGTCCACTAGGGACGGTATTTACTGTATAATGTTATTATGTATTGTATATTCTGTAATTGTTTAATTAGTTCATAAATAAATAATTGTGCCAATTGGTGTATGGATCATTTATAGTAAAGGCTGTGTTCGTGCAGATAACCAACCATTTACGACGTTTAGGTGAGACTGACGGAGCTAAAAATAATCATTCATTAATAGAAGAATAATTGATCAGATATTAAAATATCTGAAAATTATAACTTTGTATTCTGAAAATGTTCTGTTGTGTCCTGACTTCCTAGTTAATTACATTTACGTGATTAGTTTAATTCTACTCACATAGAAATGTATTTGATAAAATAGCAGACTTCAACTTTAATGATACTAAAGACAGGAGAGTGTGTGTGTGTGTGTGTGTGTGTGTGTGTGTGTGTGTGTGTGTGTGTGTGCGTGCGTGCGTGCGTGCGTGCGTGCGTGTATATGTGCTGGTCTCTGTTCAAACTGATTGCGTTTGCATGAGGGAAACTCATGTCTCTCTGAGAATTACTATTTCACACTGCTGAGTATTAGAGAGGAGGAGAGAGAGAAGGATAGAGAGAGAAGGATAGAGTGAGAGAGAGGAGAGGAGAGAGAGAAGGATAGAGAGAGAAGGATAGAGTGAGAGAGAGGAGAGGAGAGAGAGAAGGATAGAGAGAGAAGGATAGAGTGAGAGAGAGGAGAGGAGAGAGAGAAGGATAGAGAGAGAGAGAGAGGAGAGGAGAGAGAGAGAAGAAGAGAGAGATTAGGATAGAGAGAGAAGGATAGAGTGAGAGAGAGGAGAGGAGAGAGAGAAGGATAGAGAGAGAGAGAGAGAGAGAGGAGAGGAGAGAGAGAGGAGAGGAGAGAGATTAGGATAGAGAGAGAGAGAGGAGAGAGAGAAGGATAGAGAGAGAAGGATAGAGTGAGAGAGAGGAGAGGAGAGAGAGAAGGATAGAGAGAGAAGGATAGAGTGAGAGAGAGGAGAGGAGAGAGAGAAGGATAGAGAGAGAAGGATAGAGTGAGAGAGAGGAGAGGAGAGAGAGAAGGATAGAGAGAGAGAGAGGAGAGGAGAGAGAGAAGGATAGAGAGAGAAGGATAGAGAGAGAGAGAGGAGAGGAGAGAGAAGGATAGAGAGAGAAGGATAGAGTGAGAGAGAGGAGAGGAGAGAGAGAAGGATAGAGAGAGAAGGATAGAGAGAGAAGGATAGAGAGAGAAGGATAGAGTGAGAGAGGGGAGAGGAGAGAGAGAAGGATAGAGAGAGAAGGATAGAGTGAGAGAGAGAGAGGAGAGAGAGAAGGATAGAGAGAGAAGGATAGAGTGAGTGAGAGGAGAGGAGAGAGAGAAGGATAGAGAGAGAAGGATAGAGTGAGAGAGAGGAGAGGAGAGAGAGAAGGATAGAGTGAGAGAGAGAGAAGGATAGAGTGAGAGAGAGGAGAGGAGAGAGAGAAGGATAGAGAGAGAAGGATAGAGTGAGAGAGAGGAGGAGAGAGTGAAGGATAGAGAGAGAAGGATAGAGTGAGAGGGAGGAGAAGAGAGAGAGAAGGATAGAGAGAGAAGGATAGAGTGAGAGAGAGGAGAGGAGAGAGAGAAGTATAGAGAGAGAGAGAGAGAGGAGAGAGAGAAGGATAGAGAGAGAAGGATAGAGTGAGAGAGAGGAGAGGAGAGAGAGAGGAGAGGAGAGAGATTAGGATAGAGAGAGAGAGAGGAGAGGAAAGAGAGGATAGAGAGAGAAGGATAGAGTGAGAGAGGGGAGAGGAGAGAGAGAAGGATAGAGAGAGAAGGATAGAGTGAGAGAGAGGAGAGGAGAGAGAGAGGAGAGGAGAGAGAGAAGGATAGAGTGAGAGAGAGGAGAGGAGAGAGGGAAGGATAGAGTGAGAGAGAGGAGAGGAGAGAGAGAAGGATAGAGAGAGAAGGATAGAGTGAGAGAGAGGAGAGGAGAGAGAGAAGGATAGAGAGAGAGAGAGGAGAGGAGAGAGAGAAGGATAGAGTGAGAGAGAGGAGAGGAGAGAGAGAAGGATAGAGAGAGAAGGATAGAGTGAGAGAGAGGAGAGGAGAGCGAGAAGGATAGAGAGAGAAGGATAGAGTGAGAGAGAGGAGAGGAGAGAGAGAGAGAGAGAGGAGAGGAGAGAGAGAAGGATAGAGAGAGAAGGATAGAGAGAGAGAGAGGAGAGGAGAGAGAGAAGGATAGAGAGAGAAGGATAGAGTGAGAGAGAGGAGAGGAGAGAGAGAAGGATATAGAGAGAGGGATAGAGAGAGAAGGATAGAGAGAGAAGGATAGAGTGAGAGAGAGGAGAGGAGAGAGAGAAGGATAGAGAGAGAAGGATAGAGTGAGAGAGAGGAGAGGAGAGAGAGAAGGATAGAGAGAGAAGGATAGAGTGAGAGAGAGGAGAGGAGAGAGAGAAGGATAGAGAGAGAAGGATAGAGTGAGAGAGAGGAGAGAGAGAAGGATAGAGTGAGAGAGAGGAGAGAGAGAAGGATAGAGTGAGAGAGAGGAGAGGAGAGAGAGAAGGATAGAGAGAGAAGGATAGAGTGAGAGAGAGGAGGAGAGAGAAGGATAGAGAGAGAGAGAGGAGGAGAGAGAGAAGGATAGAGAGAGAAGGACAGAGTGAGAGAGAGGAGAGGAGAGAGAAGGATAGAGAGAGAAGGATAGAGTGAGAGAGAGGAGGAGAGAGAAGGATAGAGAGAGAAGGATAGAGTGAGAGAGAGGAGAGGAGAGGAGAGAGAGAAGGATAGAGAGAGAAGGGTAGAGTGAGAGAGAGGAGAGAGAGAAGGATAGAGAGAGAAGGATAGAGTGAGAGAGAGGAGGAGAGAGAGAAGGATAGAGAGAGAGAGGAGGAGAGAGAGAAGGATAGAGAGAGAAGGATAGAGTGAGAGAGAGGAGAGGAGAGAGAGAAGGATAGAGAGAGAAGGATAGAGTGAGAGAGAGGAGAGGAGAGAGAGAAGGATAGAGAGAGAAGGATAGAGTGAGAGAGAGGAGAGGAGAGAGAGAGGAGACGAGAGAGATTAGGATAGAGTGAGAGAGAGGATAGAGTGAGAGAGGAGAGAGGATAGATTGAGAGGAGAGGAGAGAGAGAAGGACAGAATGAAAGAGAGGAGAGAGAGAAGGATAGATTGAAAGAGAGGAGAGAGAGAAGGATAGATTGAAAGAGAGCAGAGAGAGAAGGGTAGATTGAAAGAGAGGAGAGGAAGGAGGTGTGGGGAGATCACATTTCTAGTCTGCGACCATCTGGCTTGTGCTGGTCAGGTGATAAGAGTGGGTTAGAGAGTGTACCTGCGTACATATGGCTGATCTCGTTGCCGCCCACTCTCTCAACTTTGTCATACACGACCAGCGTTGGGGAATATGACATACGTGTAGTTCAACTAGTAATTTAACTACGTTGTGCAGTAGTTTCGTGGGAGTTCAAATCTAGCTAGTGTTTTCTTAGTTAATTACTGTTTTGCCATGTAGTGGTGTAGCAAACTTCTGGAACTACACACCACTTTTTGTGCAAAAATGTGTGAAGTAGTTATTATCTCATTTATTTTTCGGCGTCAGACCTGCCTAATTTTCACTTGAAACATCGTTGTTGTGTTTAATGGCCTAAATTACACATTCTGTTACCATATGAAGCCAATGTGATCTGTTCTGACATTTCACATTTACATATGATCATCTTTCATTGTGGATGTAGTAAACTACTTTTTGTAACTTTAGTTTAATAACCTATATTTCTCTTCAGGCTAGCTTTAATGTAGCTTAACTTTCTTCCAGTGCAAAGTAATTGGTAGGTTGGTAAACTATGATTTCAGAGTAGCTTCCCCAAACACTGTGTATGACACGTACACACAGACACACAGACACACAGACAGACAGACAGACAGACAGACAGACAGACAGACAGACAGACAGACAGACAGACAGACAGACAGACAGACAGACATACAGACAGACAGACAGACAGACAGACAGACAGACAGACAGACAGACAGACAGACAGACAGACAGACAGACAGACAGACAGACAGACAGACAGACAGACAGACAGACACGTCTTATTGAGGCACCCATTCAGTTATCCAGTGGGGTTTAAAGACTCACAGACCGATGACAAAACCTTCTGAATCACAAAGACGTAGAAATGCCTCCTCATCCTCTTGGTTAATCCTTCCGGACCGTATGTCTTTGTCTCAGTGTTCATTTGTGTGTGTGTGCACAGAATAATGCATGTGTGTGTTATTTTGTCCTCACGGTGCGCTCCTATGAGCATGTGATAACTATCCCAGTTCTCTCAGTTGCTCCCGTGGAATACCACAGCCCAGCATTAGAGTGTGTGAGTATGTGTGTGTGTGTGTGTGGTGTGTATGTGTATGTGTGTATTTCTTCAAGTAGTTTGTTGTTGGGACACTGATACCATCAGAGTATGTGATAACCTCCTGCTCTTTCCACTAAACACTTTTTCTCTACTACCCTGCTCTCTGAACAAAACTACACTACATGACCAAATGTATGTGGACGCCTGCTCGAACATCTCAATCCAAAATCATGGGCATTAATATGTAGTTAGTCCCCCCTTTGCTGCTATAACAACCTCCTCTCTTCCTTGAAGGTTTTCCACTAGATGTTGGGACATTGCTGCAGGGACTTGCTTCCATTCAGCCACAAGAGCATTAGTGAGGTTGGGCATTGATGTTGGGAGATTAGGCCTGACTCACAGTAGGTGTTCCAATTCATCCCAAAGGTGTTTGACGGGGTTGAGGTCAGGGCTCTGAGTAGGCCAGTAAAGTTCTTCACACCGATCACAACAAACCATTTATTCTATGCTGTAGCATTAAGGGGCCCGAACCATGAAAAACAGCCCCAGACCATTATTCCTCATCCACCAAACTTTACAGTTGGCACTATGCATTCGGGCAGGTAGCGTTCCCCTGGCATTCGCCAAACCCAAATTTGTCCGTCGGACTGCCAGATGGTGAAGTGTGATTCATGACTTCAGAGAACACGTTTCCACTGCTCTAGAGTCCAATGGTACACCACTCCAGCATCACACATGGGGATCTAAGGCTTGTGTGCAGCTGCTCGACCATGGAAACCCATTTTATGAATATCCCAACTAACAGGTCTTGTGCTGACATTGCTTCCAGAGGCAGTTTGGAACTTGGTAGTGAATGTTGCAACCAAGGACAACAAAAGAATTCACGCAGCGCACTTCTGCACTCGCTGTTCTCGTTCTGTGATATTGTATGGCCTACCACTTCATGGCTGAGACGTTGTTGCTCCAAGAGGTTTTCGCTTCACTGTAGCAGCACTTACAGTTGACTGGGGTAGCTCCAGCAGTGCAGAAATTTTACAAACTGACTTGTTGGAAAGATGGCATCTTATGACGGTGCTAAGTTGAGAGTCAATGAGCTCTTCAGTAAGGACATTCTATTGCCAATGTTTGTCTATGAAGATTGCATGGCTGTGTGCTCAATTTTATATATCTGTCAAATTAAATGAAATGAAATTGTATTTGTCACACGCGCTGAATACAACAGGTATAGGTGAAATGCTTAATTACAACAATTCAGTTTTCAGAAAATACAACAAAAAAAGTAAGAGATAAGAATAACAAATAATAAAGCGCAGCAGTAAATAACAATAGTGAGGCTCTATCCAGTGTGTACCGGTGCAGAGTCAATGTGGAGACTATATACAGAGTCAATGTGCGGGGGCACCGGATTCGAGGTAATTGAGGTGTCGGTGATCAGGCCTACCACTGTTGTGTCATCTGCATACTTAATGATGGTGTTGCAGTTGTGCCTGGCCTTGCAGTCATGAGTAAACAGGGAGTACAGGGAGTACAGGAGGGGACTGAGCAAGCACCCCTGAGGGGCCCACATGTTGAGGATCAGCGTGTCTGATGTGTTGTTACCTACCCTTACCACCAGGGGACGGCCCGTCTGGAAGTCCAGGATCCAGTTTCAGAGGGAGGTGTTTAGTCCCAGGGTCCTTAGCTTATTGATAAGCTTTGAGGGCACTATGGTGTTGAAGGCTTAGCTGTAGTCAATGAATAGCGTTCTCACATAGGTGTTCCTTTTGTCCAGGTGTGAAAGGGCTGTGTGGAGTGCAAAGGAGATTGCATCATCTGTGGATATGTTGGAGCGGTATGCAAATTAGAGTGGGCCTAGGGTTTCTGGGATAATGTTGTTGATGTGACCCATGACCAACTTTTCGAAGCACTTCATGGCTACAAACGTGAGTGCTACGGGTCGGTAATTGTTTAGGCAGGTTACCTTAGTGTTCTTGGGCACAGGCACTGTGTTGGTCTGCTTAAAACATGTTCGCATTACAGAGAGTTAAAAATGTCAGTGATGACACTTGCTCGCAGTACACGCCCTGGTAATCTGTCTAGCCCTGCTGCCCGGTAATTTTGAGTTGTTTAAAGGTCTTACTCACATCGGCTGCAGAGAGCGTGATCACACAGTCTTTCAGAACAGCTGATGCTCTCATGCATGTTTCAGTGTTTTTTGCCTCGAAGCGAGGATAGAAGTAGTTTAGCTCATCTGGTAGGCTCATGTCACTGGGCAGCTCTCGGCTGTGCATCCCTTTGTAGTCTGTAATGGTTTGCAAGCCCTGCCACATCCGACGAGCTTCAGTGCCGGTGTAGTGCAACTCGATCTTAGTCCTGTATTGACGCTTTGCCTGTTTGATCGTTCGTTGGAGGGCATAGCGGGATTTCTTATAAGCTTCCGGGATAAAGTCCCGCTCGTTGAAAGCGGCATCTCTAGCCTTTAGCTCAGTGAGGATGTTGCCTGTAATCCATGGCTTCTGGTTGGGGTATGTACGTACAGTCACTGTGGTGGTAAATGCACTTATTTATGAAGCCAATGACTGATGGGGTGTACTCCTCAATGCCAACAAAACAGTCCTGTAGCTTAGAATCTGCTTCATCTGACCACTTTTTTATTTATCTAGTCACTGTTACTTCCTGCTTTAATTTTTGATTGTAAGTAGGAATCAGGAGAATATAATTATGGTCAGATATGCCAAATGGCGGCGAGGGAGAGCTTTGTATGCGCCTCTGTGTGTGGAGTAAAGGTGGTCCAGAGATTTATTTCCTCTTGTTGCACATTTAAGATGCTGATAGAAATTTGGTCAAACGGATTTAACCTCTCTGGCACCAGTGGGACGGTAGCGTCCCACCTGGCCAACAGCCAGTGAAACTGCAGAGCGCTAAAATTCTAAATACACCATTCGTAATATTAAACATTATTGTAAATACATGTGTCATCATTTCAAAGCTTAACATCTTATTAATCCAGCCGCTCTGTCAGATTTCCAAAAGGCTTTACATCAAAAGCAAACCATGCGATTATCTGAGGACAGCACCCAGCTAACAAAAGTATTACTAGCATTTTCCAACCAGGCATTAGCGTCACAAAAGTCACAAATAACAATAAAATAAATCACTTACCTTAAATATTCCTCTGGTGGCAATGCCAATTGTCCTAGCTCCACAGTGAATGTTAGTTTTGTTTGATAAAATCCATTTTTATAGCCTAACACGAAACATTTGTAAACCGCTTGCGTCGTGATTTCCGTCTCATTCAACTTTGCACGAAACATTTGTGGTAAATACACACACTAAACACACGTTTATCCAGTCATGGTTGGTTTCATTGCAATCCTCTGTTTGTTAGTAACACAATCACACATGATTACATTTACATTTACATTTAAGTCATTTAGCAGACGATGGCTCTTTTCCCATGTATTGACCGAAACAAACCGATTTGAAGACACCAATCAATGACCTCATTGCGCACCAATGGTAGGAGCGGTCTGTCGTTGATTGACCACTGATCATCTTGAAATCTAGCTTGGAAGATTGCCAGATTCATCTCTGCAGGCGTGAATGTGCCTCAGGGCAAAAAGGGCACAGTAGGGAGATGTTGTTGTGCCCTTTGTCACAGGAAATGCTCCATCACCTGCACCACCTGTTCAGTAAGCCTCTGATTTACAGTAGAAAGAGACTGCTATGGGCCATGGCACCAGCAGCACAATATTGAGGACTGAGGGTCTTCACTTTCTATTGTAAATAGAAATGTGTAAATAGTTACCCTTGTTATTTTATTTGTATTTTTTAAATATTTTTTTTAAATATTTTTTTGGTGTGTGTTAGAATAGCATTTATGTATTTTGTATATAGTTATTTCCTTCAAAATGTATCAATGTACCAATTCGGCCACTTGGGTACATTTGGGTACATTTGTGTGGGACACCTGGGTGACTTCATGCTCAATGTCATGTAGCTCGCTCATTTTTGAAGTTATCTGTCTAAAACTTTGCTCAGCCATTGTTGGCATCTTATGGCCTTCATTCAGATCATCCCCAGCATCCTATATGTATGTTTGGCTGTTCTTGGTCATTTGAAAGATGATGCAACAACAATAAAAAAACTGAAAATGTATGTTTATTTCCTAGTATTTTCTTCTACCAGATATATTGTTTTATATTCTCCTACATTCAATTCGCATTTCCACAAAATTCAGAGTGTTTCCTTTCAAATGATACCAAGAATATGCATATCCTTGCTTCTGGGCCTGAGCTATAGGCAGTTAGATTAGGGTATGTCTTTAGGTGGAAATTGAGAAGAAGGGGGGCTACCCCGAAGAAGTTTCCCTGCATTAAAGTCCCCGGCTACTTGGAGCGCCGTCTCTGGGTGAGCGTTTTCTTGTTTGCTTATGGCGGAATACAACTCATTCAATGCTGACTTAGTGCCAGCCTCAGTCTGTGGTGGTATGTAGACAGCTATGAAAAATGCAGATGAAAACTCTGTAGGTAGATAGTGTGATCTACAGCTTATCATGAGATACTCTACCACAGGTGACCAATAGCTCAAGACTTCCTTAGATATTGTGCACCAGCTGTTATTTACAACAATACATAATCTGCCGCCCCTTGTCTTACCAGACGCTGCTGTTCTGTCCTGCCTGTACAGCGTATAACCATCCAGCTGTATGTTGATAGTGTCGTCATTCAGCTATGACTCCGTGAAGCACAAGATATTACAGTTTTGGATGTCCCGTTGGACATCTATTTTATTCTCCAAAGATTGCACGTTTGCTAGCAGAATGGAAGGAAGTGGGAGTTTATTCGATCGCCTATGAATTCTCAGAAGGCAGCCTGCCCTCTGGCCACTTTTTCTTCGCCTCCTCCTCACGCAAATCACGGGGATCTGGGCCTGTTCCCGAGAAAGCAGTATCGTTCACGTCGGGCTCGTCAGACTCGTTAAAGGAAAAAGGGGATTCTGCCAGTCCATGGGGAGTAATCGCAGTCCTGATGTCCAGAAGTTATTTTCAGTCATAAGAGATGGTAGTGGCAACATTTTGTACAAAATAAGTAAAAAAATAAGTTACAAATAATGCAAATAAACAAATGAAAAAACACAATCGGTTGGGGCCTCTTCTGGTGCCATCTTACACCAATGGATTACAGAGACTGTAGCCTGTTCTGGTGCCATCTTACACCAATGGATTACAGAGACTGTAGCCTGTTCGGGTGCCATCTTACACCAATGGATTACAGAGACTGTAGCCTGTTCGGGTGCCATCTTACACCAATGGATTACAGAGACTGTAGCCTCTTCTGGTGCCATCTTACACCAATGGATTACAGAGACTGTAGCCTGTTCTGGTGCCATCTTACACCAATGGATTACAGAGACTGTAGCCTGTTCGGGTGCCATCTTACACCAATGGATTACAGAGTCTGTAGCCTCTTCTGGTGCCATCTTACACCAATGGATTACAGAGACTGTAGCCTGTTCGGGTGCCATCTTACACCAATGGATTACAGAGACTG
Source organism: Oncorhynchus nerka (assembly GCF_034236695.1). Taxonomy (NCBI): domain Eukaryota; kingdom Metazoa; phylum Chordata; class Actinopteri; order Salmoniformes; family Salmonidae; genus Oncorhynchus; species Oncorhynchus nerka. The sequence goes on along the minus strand of NC_088400.1, from coordinate 18,341,441 downwards.
TAGCCTCTTCTGGTGCCATCTTACACCAATGGATTACAGAGACTGTAGCCTCTTCTGGTGCCATCTTACACCAATGGATTACAGAGACTGTAGCCTCTTCTGGTGCCATCTTACACCAATGGATTACAGAGACTGTAGCCTGTTCGGGTGCCATCTTACACCAATGGATTACAGAGACTGTAGCCTGTTCTGGTGCCATTTTACACCAATGGATTACAGAGACTGTAGCCTCTTCTGGTGCCATTTTACACCAATGGATTACAGAGACTGTAGCCTGTTCGGGTGCCATCTTACACCAATGGATTACAGAGACTGTAGCCTCTTCTGGTGCCATCTTACACCAATGGATTACAGAGACTGTAGCCTGTTCGGGTGCCATCTTACACCAATGGATTACAGAGACTGTAGCCTGTTCTGGTGCCATCTTACACCAATGGATTACAGAGACTGTAGCCTGTTCTGGTGCCATCTTACACCAATGGATTACAGAGACTGTAGCCTCTTCTGGTGCCATTTTACACCAATGGATTACAGAGACTGTAGCCTGTTCTGGTGCCATCTTACACCAATGGATTACAGAGACTGTAGCCTGTTCTGGTGCCATCTCACACCAATGGATTACAGAGACTGTAGCCTGTTCTGGTGCCATCTTACACCAATGGATTACAGAGACTGTAGCCTGTTCTGGTGCCATCTTACACCAATGGATTACAGAGACTGTAGCCTGTTCGGGTGTTTTAAGTATATTCTTCCCGTCCGACTCACTAAAGAAAAATTCTTCATCCAATTCGAGGTGAGTAATCGCTGTTCTGATTTCCAGAAGATCTTTTCGGTCAAAAGAGACGATAGCAGCAACATTATTTTTATTCAAAATGAGTTACAAACAATTAAACAAAAAAAAGGTAACACGGTTAAGAGACAATAAAACTGCAGACATCTCCTCCAGCGCCATCATGAATATAATGATGAGTGTGTGGCTGAAATAGCCAAATCCACTAAAGGGCTGTCCACATACATTTGTATATACAGTTAAAGTCAGAACTTTACATACACCTTACCCAAATACATTACCCAAATACAATTTCCCTGTCTTAGGTCAGTTAGGATCACCACTTTATTTTAAGAACGTGAAATGTCAGAATAATGGTAGAGATAATTATTTATTTCAGCTTTTATTTCATCACATTCCCAGTGGGGCAGAAGTTTACATACACTCAATTAGTATTTGGTAGCATTGCCTTTAAATTGTTTAACTTAGGTCAAATGTTTTGGGTGGCCTTCCACAAGCTTCCCACAATAAGTTGGATGAATTTTGTCCCAATCCTCCAGACAGAGCTGGTGTAACTGAGTCAGGTTTGTAGGTCACCTTGCTCGCAAACGCTTTTTCAGTTCTGCCCACAAATTGTCTGTAGGTTTGAGGTCTTTGTGATGGCCACTCCAATACCTTGACTTACTGTAGTTGTCCTTAAGCCATTTTGCCACAACTTTGGAAGTATGTTTGAGGTCATTGTCCATTTGGAAGACCCATTTGTGACCAAGCTTTAACTTCCTTACTGATGTCTTGAGATGTTGCTTCAATATATACACGTAATTTTCGTACCTCATTATGCCATCTATTTTGTGAAGTGCACCAGTCCCTCCTGCAGCAAAGCACCTCCACAACATGATGCTGCCACTCCCGTGCTTCACGGTTGGGATGGTGTTCTTCGGCTTGCAAGCCTCCCCCTTTTTCCTCCAAACATAATAATGGACATTATGGCCAAACATTTCTATTTTTGTTTCATCAAACCAGAGGACATTTCTCCAAAAAGTATGATCTTTGTCCCCATGAGCAGTTGCAAACCGTAGCCTGGCTTTTTAATGGTGGTTTTGTAGCAGTGGCTTCTTCCTTGCTGAGCGGCCTTTCGGGTTATGTCGATATATAACTAGTTTTCCTGTGGATATAGATACTTTTGTACCTGTTTCCTCCAGCACCTTTACAAGGTCCTTTGCTGTTTTTCTGGGATTGATTTGCAATTTTCGCACCAAAGTACGTTCATCTCTAGGAGACAGAACACGTCTGACAGCTGCTTGGTCCCATGGTGTTTATACTTGCATACTATTGTTTGTACAGATGAATGTGGTACCTTCAGGCATTTGGAAATTGCTCCCAAGGATGAACCAGACTTATGGTCTACAATTTTTTTCTGAGGTCTTGGCTGATTTCTTTTGATTTTCCGATAATGTCAAGCGAAGTGGCACTGAGTTTGAAGGTAGTCCTTGAAATACATCCACAGGTACATCTCCAATTGACATATGACATAATTTTCTGGAATTTTCCAAGCTGTTTAAAGGCACAGTCAACTTAGTGTATGTAAACTTCTGACCCACTGGAATTGTGATGCAGTGAATTGAATTGTAAATTAAACCTCTAGTGACTACCCATCCCGCATGCGGGAGCGTAATCATCGACTGACACTAATTAGCATAACGCAACGGACATAAATATTCCTAGAAAATATTCCTATTCATGAAAATCACAAATGAAATATATTGAGACACAGCTTAGCCTTTTGTTAATCACCTTGTCATCTCAGATTTTCAGAATATGCTTTACAGCCAAAGCTAGACAAGCATTTGTGTAAGTTTATCGATAGCCTAGCATAGCATTTTGTCCAGCTAGCAGCAGGTAACTTGGTCACGGAAATCAGAAAAGCAATCAAATTAAATAGTTTACCTTTGATGAGCTTCGGATGTTTTCACCCACGAGACTCCCAGTTAGATGGCAAATGTTCCTTTTTTCCAAAAATATTATTTTTGTAGGCGAAATAGCTCCGTTTGTTCTTCACGATTGGCGGTGAAATCACCCGGAAATTGCAGTGACGAAAACGCCAAACAATATTCCAAATTAGCTCCATAATATCTACAGAAACATGGCAAACGTTGTTTATAGTCAATCCTCAAGGTGTTTTTCAAATATCTATTCGATAATATATCCACCGGGACAATTGGTTTTTCAGTAGAGAGTCACTCTGGGAGCCATCAGGTGACCACTTGCGCAATGTTGCCGCTTACGGGTATTCTTCAACATAAATGCGTAAAACTACGTCACAATGCTGTAGACTCCTTCGGGAATACGGAGAAAGAGTAATCTGGTTGATAGCCCATTCACTGCTCAATAGGGACGCATTGGAACGCAGCGCTTTCAAAACATGAGGCACTTCCGGATTGGATTTTTCTCAGGCTTTCACCTGCAACATCAGTTCTGTTATACTCACAGACAATATTTTTACAGTTTTGGAAACTTTAGAGTGTGTTCTATCCTAAGCTGTCAATTATATGCATATTCTAGCATCTTGTCCTGACAAAATATCCCGTTTACTACGGGAACGTTATTTTTCCAAAAATGAAAATACTGCCCCCTAGTCACAAAAGGTTAAATAATCTGTCTGTAAACAATTGTTGGAAAAATTACAGATTCAGTTCTACAGATTCAGTACTACAGATTCAGTACTACAGATTTAGTACTACAGACTTAGTACTACAGATTCAGTACTACAGATTCAGTACTACAGATTTAGTACTACAGATTCAGTACTACAGATTCAGTTCTACAGATTCAGTACTACAGATTCAGTACTACAGATTCAGTACTACAGATTTAGTACTACAGATTTAGTACTACAGATTCAGTACTACAGATTCATTACTACAGATTCAGTACTACAGATTTAGTACTACAGATTCAGTACTACAGATTTAGTACGATAAATTCAGTACGACAAATTCAGTACTACAGATTTAGTACTACAGATTCAGTACTACAGATTCATTACTACAGATTCAGTACTACAGATTTAGTACTACAGATTCAGTACGATAAATTCAGTACGACAAATTCAGTACTACAGATTTAGTACTACAGATTCAGTACTACAGATTCAGTACTACAGATTTAGTACTACAGATTTAGTACTACAGATTCAGTACTACAGATTCAGTACTACAGATTCAGTACTACAGATTTAGTACTACAGATTCAGTACTACAGATTTAGTACGATAAATTCAGCATGACAAATTCAGTACTACAGATTTAGTACTACAGATTCAGTACTACAGATTTAGTACTACAGATTTGGTACTACAGATTTAGTACAACAAATTCAGTACTACAGATTTAGTACAACAAATTCAGTACTACATATTTAGTACTATAGATTCAGTACTACCTCTGTTTCCCCTCTCTCCTTCTGTTTTCCATCTCTCCTTCTGTTTTCCATGTCTCCTTCTGTTTTCCATCTCTCCTTCTGTTTTCCATCTCTCCTTCTGTTTCCCATCTTTCATTCTGTTTCCCCTCTCTCCTTCTGTTTTCCATCTCTCCTTCTGTTTTCCATCTCTCCTTCTGTTTCCCCTCTCTCCTTCTGTTTTCCCCTCTCTCCTTCTGTTTTCCATCTCTCCTTCTGTTTTCGATCTCTCCTTCTGTTTTCCATCTCTCCTTCTGTTTTCCATCTCTCCTTCTGTTTTCCCCTCTCTCCTTCTGTTTTCCATCTCTCCTTCTGTTTTCCATCTCTCCTTCTGTTTTCCATCTCTCCTTCTGTTTTCCCCTCTCTCCTTCTGTTTTCCATCTCTCCTTCTGTTTTCCATCTCTCCTTCTGTTTCCCATCTCTACTTCTGTTTCCCCTCTCTCCTTCTGTTTTCCCCTCTCTCCTTCTGTTTCCCCTCTCTCCTTCTGTTTTTCCCATCTCTCCTTCTGTTTTCCATCTCTCCTTCTGTATCCCCTCTCTCCTTCTGTTTTCCCCTCTCTCCTTCTGTTTCCCCTCTCTCCTTCTGTTTCCCATCTCTCCTTCTGTTTCTCCTCTCTCCTTCTGTTTTCCATCTCTCCTTCTGTTTCCCATCTCTCCTTCTGTTTCCCATCTCTCCTTCTGTTTCCCCTCTCTCCTTCTGTTTTCCCCTCTCTCCTTCTGTTTCCCCTCTCTCCTTCTGTTTTCCCATCTCTCCTTCTGTTTCCCATCTCTCCTTCTGTTTCCCCTCTCTCCTTCTGTTTCCCCTCTCTCCTTCTGTTTCCGCTCTCTCCTTCTGTTTTCCCATCTCTCCTTCTGTATTCCATCTCTCCTTCTGTTTCCCCTCTCTCCTTTTGTTTTCCATCTCTCCTTCTGTTTTCCATCTCTCCTTCTGTTTTCCATCTCTCCTTCTGTTTCCCCTCTGTCCTTCTGTTTTCCATCTCTCCTTCTGTTTTCCATCTCTCCTTCTGTTTTCCATCTCTCCTTCTGTTTTCCATCTCTCCTTCTGTTTCCCATCTCTCCTTCTGTTTCCCCTCTCTCCTTCTGTTTCCCCTCTCTCCTTCTGTTTCCCCTCTCGCCTTCTGTTTCCCCTCTCTCCTTCTGTTTTCCATCTCTCCTTCTGTTTCCCCTCTGTCCTTCTGTTTTCCATCTCTCCTTCTGTTTTCCATCTCTCCTTCTGTTTCCCCTCTCTCCTTCTGTTTTCCATCTCTCCTTCTGTTTTCCATCTCTCCTTCTGTTTTCCATCTCTCCTTCTGTTTCCCATCTCTCCTTCTGTTTTCCATCTCTCCTTCTGTTTCTCCTCTCTCCTTCTGTTTTCCATCTCTCCTTCTGTTTCCCCTCTCTCCTTCTGTTTTCCATCTCTCCTTCTGTTTCCCCTCTCTCCTTCTGTTTTCCATCTCTCCTTCTGTTTTCCATCTCTCCTTCTGTTTCCCCTCTCTCCTTCTGTTTTCCATCTCTCCTTCTGTTTTCCATCTCTCCTTCTGTTTTCCATCTCTCCTTCTGTTTCCCCTCTCTCCTTCTGTTTTCCATCTCTCCTTCTGTTTTCCATCTCTCCTTCTGTTTCCCCTCTCTCCTTCTGTTTTCCATCTCTCCTTCTGTTTTCCATCTCTCCTTCTGTTTTCCATCTCTCCTTCTGTTTCCCCTCTCTCCTTTTGTTTTCCATCTCTCCTTCTGTTTCCCATCTGTCCTTCTGTTTTCCATCTCTCCTTCTGTTTTCCATCTCTCCTTATGTTTTCCATGTCTCCTTCTGTTTTCCATCTCTCCTTCTGTTTCCCCCTCTCTCCTTCTGTTTTCCATCTCTCCTTCTGTTTCCCCTCTCTCCTTCTGTTTTCCATCTCTCCTTCTGTTTTCCATCTCTCCTTCTGTTTCCCCTCTCTCCTTCTGTTTTCCATCTCTCCTTCTGTTTTCCATCTCTCCTTCTGTTTTCCATCTCTCCTTCTGTTTCCCCTCTCTCCTTCTGTTGCCCATCTGTCCTTCTGTTTCTCCTCTCTCCTTCTGTTTCCCCTCTCTCCTTCTGTTTCCCATCTGTCCTTCTGTTTTCCATCTCTCCTTCTGTATCCCATCTCTCCTTTTGTTTTCCATCTCTCCTTCTGTTTCCCATCTGTTCTTCTGTTTTCCATCTCTCCTTCTGTTTCCCATCTCTCCTTTTGTTTTCCATCTCTCCTTCTGTTTCCCATCTGTCCTTCTGTTTCTCCTCTCTCCTTCTGTTTTCCATCTCTCCTTCTGTTTCCCCTCTCTCCTTCTGTTTTCCATCTCTCCTTCTGTTTTCCATCTCTCCTTCTGTTTCCCCTCTCTCCTTTTGTTTTCCATCTCTCCTTCTGTTTCCCCTCTCTCCTTCTGTTTTCCATCTCTCCTTCTGTTTTCCCCTCTCTCCTTCTGTTTTCCCCTCTCTCCTTCTGTTTCCCCTCTCTCCTTCTGTTTCCCCTCTCTCCTTCTGTTTTCCATCTCTCCTTCTGTTTTCCATCTCGCTCTTCTCAGTCTCTCCTTCTGTTCTCCCTCTCTCCTTCTGTTCCTCTCTCCTTCTGTTCTCCCTCTCTCCTGTTCTCCCTCTCTCCTTCTGTTCCTCTCTCCTTCTGTTCCTCTCTCCTTCTGTTCTCCCTCTCTCCTTCTGTTCTCCCTCTCTCCTTCTGTTCCTCTCTCCTTCTGTTCTCCCTCTCTCCTTCTGTTCCTCTCTCCTTCTGTTCTCCCTCTCTCCTTCTGTTCCTCTCTCCTTCTGTTCCTCTCTCCTTCTGTTCTCCCTCTCTCCTTCTGTTCTCCCTCTCTCCTTCTGTTCCTCTCTCCTTCTGTTCCTCTCTCCTTCTGTTCTCCCTCTCTCCTTCTGTTCTCACTCTCTCCTTCTGTTCCTCTCTCCTTCTGTTCTCCCTCTCTCCTTCTGTTCCTCTCTCCTTCTGTTCCTCTCTCCTTCTGTTCTCCCTCTCTCCTTCTGTTCCTCTCTCCTTCTGTTCTCCCTCTCTCCTTCTGTTCCTCTCTCCTTCTGTTCCTCTCTCCTTCTGTTCTCCCTCTCTCCTTCTGTTCTCCCTCTCTCCATCTGTTCATCCCCTCTCCTTCTGTTCCTCTCTCCTTCTGTTCCTCTCTCCTTCTGTTCTCCCTCTCTCCTTCTGTTCTCCCTCTCTCCTTCTGTTCCTCTCTCCTTCTGTTCTCCCTCTCTCCTTCTGTTCTCCCTCTCTCCATCTGTTCTCCCCCTCTCCTTCTGTTCTCCCTCTCTCCTTCTGTTCCTCTCTCCTTCTGTTCTCCCTCTCTCCTTCTGTTCCTCTCTCCTTCTGTTCCTCTCTCCTTCTGTTCTCCCTCTCTCCTTCTGTTAATCTCTCCTTCTGTTCTCCCTCTCTCCTTCTGTTCTCCCTCTCTCCTTCTGTCCCTCTCTCATTCTGTTCTCCCTCTCTCCTTCTGTTCCTCTCTCATTCTGTTCTCCCTCTCTCCTTCTGTTCTCCCTCTCTCCTTCTGTTCCTCTCTCATTCTGTTCCTCCTCTCTCCTTCTGTTCCTTTCTCCTTCTGTTCTCCCTCTCTCCTTCTGTTCCTCTCTCCTTCTGTTCCTCTCTCCTTCTGTTCTCCCTCTCTCCTTCTGTTCTCCCTCTCTCCTTCTGTTCTCCCTCTCTCCTTCTGTTCCTCTCTCCTTCTATTCCTCTCTCCTTCTGTTCCTCTCTCATTCTGTTCTCCCTCTCTCCTGTTGTTCTCCGTTCTCCCTCTCTCCTTCTATTCCTCTCTCCTTCTATTCCTCTCTCCTTCTGTTCCTCTCTCATTCTGTTCTCCCTCTCTCCTGTTCTACCTCTTTCATTCAGTTCTCCTTCTCTCCTTCTATTCCTCTCTCCTTCTGTTCCTCTCTCCTTCTATTCCTCTCTCCTTCTGTTCCTCTCTCCTTCTATTCCTCTCTCCTTCTGTTCTCCCTCTCTCCTTCTATTCCTCTCTCCTTCTGTTCCTCTCTCCTTCTGTTCCTCTCTCCTTCTGTTCCTCTCTCCTTCTGTTCCTCTCTCCTTCTATTCCTCTCTCCTTCTGTTCTCCCTCTCTCCTTCTGTTCTCCCTCTCTCCTTCTGTTCTCCCTCTCTCCTTCTATTCCTCTCTCCTTCTGTTCCTCTCTCCTTCTGTTCCTCTCTCATTCTGTTCCTCTCTCCTTCTGTTCTCCCTCTCTCCTTCTATTCCTCTCTCCTTCTATTCCTCTCTCCTTCTGTTCCTCTCTCATTCTGTTCCTCTCTCCTTCTGTTCTTCCTCTCTCCTTCTGTTCCTCTCTCATTCTGTTCCTCTCTCCTTCTGTTCTCCCTCTCTCCTTCTATTCCTCTCTCCTTCTGTTCCTCTTTCATTCTGGTCCTCTCTCCTTCTGTTCTCCCTCTCTCCTTCTGTTCCTCTTTCATTCTGTTCCTCTCTCCTTCTGTTCTCCCTCTCTCCTTCTGTTTTCTCTCTCTCACTCCTGCTACCTCTTTTGTCCTTGCTGTGGTATACACTGCGTTCTATCACTAGGAGACCCTAGTGAGGAGGGCCACTAGGAGGCCCTAGAGTAGAAGGTAGCAAACATAGATGGATGCTACACACACACACACAAACACATACATGTACACACACACACACACAAACACACCCACACGCACACGCACACACAGACACAAACTCTGTCCTGTGTCATTATGCAATAATGAGCTTCACTAACGCAATCAGCATATTGCCTGGCAGTAAATATAGCTGAGACTAATTGAGTGTGTGTGTGTTTGTGTGTGTGTCTGTGTGTGTCTGTCTATGGTAGAGCAACCATTTTGTTTGTGAATTAGTGATAATTAGCCAACTTTCAGCACCCTATTTCTCTAATTGGCCACAACTCACTCTGCTTCCTCCAGCTGGTGGCTGTATGAGATAATAGAGGGAAGGAGGAAGAGGAGGAGAGAGGTTGGAGGAGGAAGAGGAGAGAAATGAATGTGTATGGGGTGCATTGGTTCTTCATTAGAATGCTGGTTACACACCAGGGGAGCTGAGTGAGTGAGTGAGTGTGTGTGTGTGGGGGGGGGGGTGTGTGTGTGTGGGGGTGTGTGGGTGAGTGGGGGTGTGTGTGTGAGTGTGTGAGTGTGTGTGTGTGTGTGTGTGTGTGTGTGTGTGTGTGGGGGGTGTGTGTGTGAACGTATAGACCAAGGAATTATAAGTAAATAATGGAGAGGGGAAACAGCCGGGGATGAAAGAGAGAAAGAAGAGAGAGATGAAGGAGAAGAGAAGAAACAGTGGAAGAAGAGAAGAATGACAGAGCAGTGAGAGGAAATGGAGGATGGAAGTTAAAGAAAATGACAGATAAAAGAGGAGTGAGGGTAAAAATATGCCACAGAAGAAATAGTGTGCAATAAAATAGAAAAATAGTGAGGGTTGATAATGTAAGGAGGATAGGGGTTGGGTTGGGTTGGGTTGAGTTGGGTTGGGTGTCAGTAGCAGCTTTCATAACAGAGTTCACAGGGAATAGATTGTTATATAAAGAGGAGATGATTAACTGCTGAGACATGATAAAGAGAGGGGGAGAGAGAGGAGAGAGACAGAGAGAGGAGAGAGACAGAGAGAGGAGAGAGACAGAGAGAGGAGAGAGACAGAGAGAGGAGTAGAGACAGAGAGAGGAGAGAGACAGAGAGAGGAGAGAGACAGAGAGAGGAGAGATACAGAGAGAGGAGTAGAAACAGAGAGAGGAGTAGAAACAGAGAGAGGAGAGAGACAGAGAGAGGAGAGAGACAGAGAGAGGAGAGAGACGGAGAGAGGAGTAGAAACAGAGAGAGGAGTAGAAACAGAGAGAGGAGAGAGACAGAGAGAGGAGAGAGACAGAGAGAGGAGAGAGACAGAGAGAGGAGTAGAAACAGAGAGAGGAGAGAGACAGAGAGAGGAGAGAGACAGAGAGAAGAGAGACAGAGAGGAGAGAGACAGAGAGAGGAGAGAGACAGAGAGAGGAGAGAGACAGAGAGAGGAGAGAGAGAGAGGAGAGAGACAGAGAGAGGAGAGAGACAGAGAGAGGAGTAGAAACAGAGAGAGGAGTAGAAACAGAGAGGAGAGAGACAGAGAGAGGAGAGAGACAGAGAGGAGTAGAGACAGAGAGAGAGAGAGAGACAGAGAGAGGAGAGAGACAGAGAGGAGTAGAAACAGAGAGAGGAGTAGAAACAGAGAGAGGGAGAGACAGAGAGAGGAGAGAGACAGAGAGAGGAGAGAGACAGAGAGGAGTAGAGACAGAGAGAGGAGAGAGACGGAGAGAGGAGAGAGACAGAGAGAGGAGTAGAAACAGAGAGAGGAGTAGAAACAGAGAGAGGAGAGAGACAGAGAGAGGAGTAGAAACAGAGAGAGGAGAGAGACAGAGAGAGGAGAGAGACAGAGAGAGGAGAGAGAGAGAGAGGAGAGAGACAGAGAGAGGAGAGAGACAGAGAGAGGAGTAGAAACAGAGAGAGGAGAGAGACAGAGAGAGGAGTAGAAACAGAGAGAGGAGAGAGACAGAGAGAGGAGTAGAAACAGAGAGAGGAGAGAGACAGAGAGAGGAGTAGAAACAGAGAGAGGAGAGAGACAGAGAGAGGAGTAGAAACAGAGAGAGGAGAGAGACAGAGAGAGGAGTAGAAACAGAGAGAGGAGAGAGACAGAGAGAGGAGTAGAAACAGAGAGGGGGACTGAAACATCAGTAGCAAATATACAGTGGAGAACTGATGAAGCTTTGCTCTCAGACTAACAGCCATGGGGGAGCCAGTGGCAGATAGACAATCAACAATAGCAGTTAAAGTGTCCAGGACTGTACTTATGGACCGCTGCTGGCTGCCCAGCGAGTGTTTGAAAGCTGTACAAGTTCATAGGTCAACACGCTTTAGGCCTGCTACCCCCATCATAGGTCAACGCACTTTAGGCCTGCTACCCCCATCATAGGTCAACGCACTTTAGGCCTGCTACCCCCATCTTAGGTCAACACGCTTTAGGCCTGCTACCCCCATCATAGGTCAACGCACTTTAGGCCTGCTACCCCCATCTTAGGTCTGTGCACTTTAGGCCTGCTACCCCCATCATAGGTCAACACACTTTAGGCCTGCTACCCCCATCATAGGTCAACACACTTTAGGCCTGCTACCCCCATCATAGGTCAACACACTTTAGGCCTGCTACCCCCATCATAGGTCAACACACTTTAGGCCTGCTACCCCCATCATAGGTCAACGCACTTTAGGCCTGCTACCCCCATCATAGGTCAACACACTTTAGGCCTGCTACCCCCATCATAGGTCAACACACTTTAGGCCTGCTACCCCCATCATAGGTCAATGCACTTTAGGCCTGCTACCCCCATCATAGGTCAACACACTTTAGGCCTGCTACCCCCATCATAGGTCAACACACTTTAGGCCTGCTACCCCCATCATAGGTCAATGCACTTTAGGCCTGCTACCCCTCATTGGAGATGCTGTTGCAACCTATTTGCTATCTATTGGGCATCAAATGACTTGATTTCTCCTAGTGCTAGTGAACGCTCCTTAACTGTCCCCTCTGTCACATACATAACACACAGAGCCAAATGTTCAGACTGCCCATCCCTGGCCTCATCCTCCATAATGGTATACATTCCAGACCATAATCTCTTGAGCACAGCATTCGATCATGTCATTCTGAGATTCCAGAGCTTGATACATCACATTTGATGGAGTATTGTACATTTGCCAGAAAGGGTCAAACTCCTTCAAAATCTCCATACATTCAAGAAAGTTCCCTGTATTTGTGCTTTCACTAGATTCATCATTGGCACGGAAAGAGAGTCCTTGTCTTCCTAACATTGAGGTGACCGCAACAAATCTCCTCAGATACGCCCTTCTCTCTGCAATATCACTAGCATGGGCAGATGTTCAAATCTGAACAATGTTCCCATGACTGCTAGTTGTCTCTCTCTCTCTGGATCTGTTTGTTGTCTCTCTCTCTCTCTGGAGCTGTCTGTTGTCTCTCTCTCTGGAGCTGTTTGTTGTCTCTCTCTCTCTGGATCTGTTTGTTGTCTCTCTCTCTCTCTGGATCTGTTTGTTGTCTCTCTCTCTCTCTGGATCTGTTTGTTGTCTCTCTCTCTCTGGATCTGTTTGTTGTCTCTCTTTCTCTCTCTGGATCTGTTTGTTGTCTCTCTTTCTCTCTGGATCTGTTTGTTGTCTCTCTTTCTCTCTCTGGATCTGTTTGTTGTCTCTCTCTCTCTCTGGAGCTGTTTGTTGTCTCTCTCTCTCTGGAGCTGTTTGTTGTCTCTCTCTCTCTGGATCTGTTTGTTGTCTCTCTCTCTCTCTGGAGCTGTTTGTTGTCTCTCTCTCTGGAGCTGTTTGTTGTCTCTCTCTCTCTGGATCTGTTTGTTGTCTCTCTCTCTGGAGCTGTCTGGTCTCTGTTTGTTGTCTCTCTCTCTCTGGATCTGTTTGTTGTCTCTCTCTCTCTCTGGATCTGTTTGTTGTCTCTCTCTCTCTGGATCTGTTTGTTGTCTCTCTCTCTCTCTGGATCTGTTTGTTGTCTCTCTCTCTCTGGATCTGTTTGTTGTCTCTCTCTCTCTGGATCTGTTTGTTCTCTCTCTCTCTCTCTCTCTGGAGCTGTCTGTTGTCTCTCTCTCTGGAGCTGTTTGTTGTCTCTCTCTCTCTGGATCTGTTTGTTGTCTCTCTCTCTCTCTGGATCTGTTTGTTGTCTCTCTTTCTCTCTGGATCTGTTTGTTGTCTCTCTTTCTCTCTTTGGATCTGTTTGTTGTCTCTCTTTCTCTCTGGATCTGTTTGTTGTCTCTCTTTCTCTCTCTGGATCTGTTTGTTGTCCCTCTCTCTCTCTGGAGCTGTTTGTTGTCTCTCTCTCTGGAGCTGTTTGTTGTCTCTCTCTCTCTGGATCTGTTTGTTGTCTCTCTCTCTCTCTGGATCTGTTTGTTGTCTCTCTCTCTCTCTCTGGATCTGTTTGTTGTCTCTCTCTCTCTCTGGATCTGTTTGTTGTCTCTCTTTCTCTCTGGATCTGTTTGTTGTCTCTCTCTCTGGATCTGTTTGTTGTTTCTCTCTCTGGATCTGTTTGTTGTCCCTCTCTCTCTGGATCTGTTTGTTGTCTCTCTCTCTCTCTCTCTGGATCTGTTTGTTGTCTCTCTTTCTCTCTCTGGATCTGTTTGTTGTCTCTCTTTCTCTCTGGATCTGTTTGTTGTCTCTCTTTCTCTCTCTGGATCTGTTTGTTGTCCCTCTCTCTCTCTGGAGATGTTTGTTGTCTCTCTCTCTGGAGCTGTTTGTTGTCTCTCTCTCTCTGGATCTGTTTGTTGTCTCTCTTTCTCTCTGGATCTGTTTGTTGTCTCTCTCTCTCTGGATCTGTTTGTTGTCTCTCTCTCTCTCTGGATCTGTTTGTTGTCTCTCTCTCTGGATCTGTTTGTTGTCCCTCTCCCTCTCTGGATCTGTTTGTCGTCTCTCTCTCTCTGGATCTGTTTGTTGTCTCTCTCTCTCTCTAGATCTGTTTGTTGTCTCTCTCTCTCTCTCTGGATCTGTTTGTTGTCTCTCTCTCTCTGGATCTGTTTGTTGTCTCTCTCTCTCTGGATCTGTTTGTTGTCTCTCTCTCTCTCTCTGGATCTGGTTGTTGTCTCTCTCTCTCTGGATATGTTTGTTGTCTCTCTCTCTCTCTGGATCTGTTTGTTGTCTCTCTCTCTCTGGATCTGTTTGTTGTCTCTCTCTCTCTCTGGATCTGTTTGCTGTCTCTCTCTCGATCTGTTTGTTGTCTCTCTCTCTCTGGAGCTGATTGTTGTCTCTCTCTCTCTGGATCTGTTTGTTGTCTCTCTCTCTCTGGATGTGGTTGTTGTCCCTCTCTCTCTCTCTGGATCTGTTTGTTGTCTCTCTCTCTCTGGATCTGTTTGTTGTCTCTCTCTCTCTCTGGATCTGTTTGTTGTCCCTCCCTCTCTCTCTCTCTGGATCTGTTGCTGTCTCTCTCTCTCTCTCTGGATATGTTTGTTGTCTCTCTCTCTCTCTCTGGATCTGTTTGTTGTCTCTCTCTCTCTGGATCTGTTTGTTGTCCCTCTCTCTCTCTGGATCTGTTTGTTGTCTCTCTCTCTCTGGATCTGTTTGCTGTCTCTCTCTCTCTGGATCTGTTTGTTGTCCCTCCCTCTGGATCTGTTTGTTGTCTCTCTCTCTCTGGATCTGTTTGTTGTCTCAACCTCTGGATCTGTTTGTTGTCTCTCTCTCTGGATCGGTTTGTTGTCTCTCTCTCTCTGGATCTGTTTGCTGTCTCTCTCTCTCTGGATCTGTTTGTTGTCTCAACCTCTGGATCTGTTTGTTGTCTTTCTCTCTCTGGATCTGTTTGTTGTCTCTCTCTCTCTCTGGATCTGTTTGTTGTCTCTCTCTCTGGATCTGTTTGTTGTCTCTCTCTCTGGATCTGTTTGTTGTCCCTCTCTCTCTCTGGATCTGTTTGTTGTCTCTCTCTCTCTGGATCTGTTTGTTGTCTCTCTCTCTCTCTGGATCTGGTTGTTGTCTCTCTCTCTCTCTGGATATGTTTGTTGTCTCTCTCTCTCTGGATCTGTTTGTTGTCTCTCTCTCTCTGGATCTGTTTGTTGTCTCTCTCTCTCTGGATCTGTTTGTTGTCCCTCTCTCTCTCTGGATCTGTTTGTTGTATCTCTCTCTGGATCTGTTTGCTGAATCTCTCTCTGGATCTGTTTGTTGTCCCTCCCTCTGGATCTGTTTGTTGTCTCTCTCTCTCTGGATCTGTTTGTTGTCTCAACCTCTGGATCTGTTTGTTGTCTCTCTCTCTCTGGATCTGTTTGTTGTCTCTCTCTCTGGATCTGTTTGCTGTCTCTCTCTCTCTGGCTCTGTTTGTTGTCTCAACCTATGGATCTGTTTGTTGTCTTTCTCTCTCTGGATCTGTTTGTTGTCTCTCTCTCTGGATCTGTTTGTTGTCTCTCTCTCTGGATCTGTTTGTTGTCTCTCTCTCTGGATCTGTTTGTTGTCCCTCTCTCTCTCTGGATCTGTTTGTTGTCTCTCTCTCTCTCTGGATCTGTTTGTTGTTCTCTCTGGATCTGTTTGTTGTCTCTCTCTCTGGATCTGTTTGTTGTCCTCTCTCTCTCTGGATCTGTTTGTTGTCTCTCTCTCTCTTCTGTTTGTTGTCTCTCTCTCTCTGGATCTGGTTGTTGTCTCTCTCTCTCTGGATATGTTTGTTGTCTCTCTCTCTCTGGATCTGTTTGTTGTCTCTCTCTCTCTGGATCTGTTTGTTGTCTCTCTCTCTCTGGATCTGTTTGTTGTCCCTCTCTCTCTCTGGATCTGTTTGTTGTCTCTCTCTCTGGATCTGTTTGCTGTCTCTCTCTCTCTGGATCTGTTTGTTGTCCCTCCCTCTGGATCTGTTTGTTGTCTCTCTCTCTGGCTCTGTTTGTTGTCTCAACCTCTGGATCTGTTTGTTGTCTTTCTCTCTCTGGATCTGTTTGTTGTCTCTCTCTCTGGATCTGTTTGTTGTCTCTCTCTCTGGATCTGTTTGTTGTCTCTCTCTCTGGATCTGTTTGTTGTCCCTCTCTCTCTCTGGATCTGTTTGTTGTCTCTCTCTCTCTGGATCTGTTTGTTGTCTCTCTCTCTCTCTAGATCTGTTTGTTGTCTCTCTCTCTCTCTGGATCTGTTTGTTGTCTCTCTCTCTCTCTGGATCTGTTTGTTGTCTCTCTCTCTCTGGATCTGTTTGTTGTCTCTCTCTCTCTCTCTGGATCTGGTTGTTGTCTCTCTCTCTCTCTGGATATGTTTGTTGTCTCTCTCTCTGGATCTGTTTGTTGTCTCTCTCTCTCTGATCTGTTTGTTCTCTCACTCTCTCTCTCTGGATCTGTTTGTTGTCTCTCTCTCTCTCTGGATCTGTTTGTTGTCTCTCTCTCTCTGGATCTGGTTGTTGTCCCTCTCTCTCTCTCTGGATCTGTTTGTTGTCTCTCTCTCTCTGGATCTGTTTGTTGTCCCTCTCTCTCTCTCTCTGGATCTGTTTGCTGTCTCTCTCTCTCTCTCTTGATATGTTTGTTGTCTCTCTCTCTCTCTCTCTGGATCTGTTTGTTGTCTCTCTCTCTCTCTCTGGATCTGTTTGTTGTCTCTCTCTCTCTGGATCTGTTTGTTGTCCCTCTCTCTCTCTCTCTGGATCTGTTTGTTGTCTGGATCTGTTTGCTCTCTCTCTCTCTGGATCTGTTTGTTGTCCCTCCTCTGGATCTGTTTGTTGTCTCAACCTCTGGATCTGTTTGTTGTCTCTCTCTCTCTGGATCTGTTTGTTGTCTCTCTCTCTCTGGATCTGTTTGTTGTCTCTCTCTCTCTGGATCTGTTTGCTGTCTCTCTCTCTCTGGATCTGTTTGTTGTCCCTCCCTCTGGATCTGTTTGTTGTCTCAACCTCTGGATATGTTTGTTGTCTCTCTCTCTCTCTCTGGATCTGTTTGTTGTCTCTCTCTCTCTGGATCTGTTTGTTGTCTCTCTCTCTCTGGATCTGTTTGCTGTCTCTCTCTCTCTGGATCTGTTTGTTGTCCCTCCCTCTGGATCTGTTTGTTGTCCCTGTCTCTCTCTCTGGATCTGTTTGTTGTCTCTCTCTCTCTGGATCTGTTTGTTGTCCCTGTCTCTCTCTCTGGATCTGTTTGTTGTCTCTCTCTCTCCCTGGATCTGTTGGCTGTCTCTCTCTCTCTCTGGATCTGTTTGTTGTCTCTCTCTCTCTCTGGATTTGTTTGTTGTCCCTCTCTCTCTCTGGATCTGTTTGTTGTCTCTCTCTCTCTCTGGATCAATTTGTTGTCTCTCTCTCTCTGGATCTGTTTGTGTCTCTCTCTCTCTCTCTGGATCTGTTTGTTGTCTCTCTCTCTCTGGATCTGTTTGTTGTCTCTTTCTCTCTGGATCTGTTTGTTGTCTCTTTCTCTCTGGATCTGGTTGTTGTCTCTCTCTCTCTCTGGATATGTTTGTTGTCTCTCTCTCTCTGGATCTGTTTGTTGTCTCTCTCTCTCTGGATCTGTTTGTTCTCTCTCTCTCTCTCTCTGGATCTGTTTGTTGTCTCTCTCTCTCTCTGGATCTGTTTGTTGTCTCTCTCTCTCTGGATCTGGTTGTTGTCCCTCTCTCTCTCTCTGGATCTGTTTGTTGTCTCTCTCTCTCTGGATCTGTTTGTTGTCCCTCTCTCTCTCTCTCTGGATCTGTTTGCTGTCTCTCTCTCTCTCTCTCTCTTGATATGTTTGTTGTCTCTCTCTCTCTCTCTCTGGATCTGTTTGTTGTCTCTCTCTCTCTCTCTGGATCTGTTTGTTGTCTCTCTCTCTCTGGATCTGTTTGTTGTCCCTCTCTCTCTCTCTCTGGATCTGTTTGTTGTCTCTCTCTCTCTGGATCTGTTTGCTGTCTCTCTCTCTCTGGATCTGTTTGTTGTCCCTCCCTCTGGATCTGTTTGTTGTCTCAACCTCTGGATCTGTTTGTTGTCTCTCTCTCTCTGGATCTGTTTGTTGTCTCTCTCTCTCTGGATCTGTTTGTTGTCTCTCTCTCTCTGGATCTGTTTGCTGTCTCTCTCTCTCTGGATCTGTTTGTTGTCCCTCCCTCTGGATCTGTTTGTTGTCTCAACCTCTGGATATGTTTGTTGTCTCTCTCTCTCTCTGGATCTGTTTGTTGTCTCTCTCTCTCTGGATCTGTTTGTTGTCTCTCTCTCTCTGGATCTGTTTGCTGTCTCTCTCTCTCTGGATCTGTTTGTTATCCCTCCCTCTGGATCTGTTTGTTGTCCCTGTCTCTCTCTCTGGATCTGTTTGTTGTCTCTCTCTCTCTGGATCTGTTTGTTGTCCCTGTCTCTCTCTCTGGATCTGTTTGTTGTCTCTCTCTCTCTCTGGATCTGTTGGCTGTCTCTCTCTCTCTCTGGATCTGTTTGTTGTCTCTCTCTCTCTCTGGATTTGTTTGTTGTCCCTCTCTCTCTCTGGATCTGTTTGTTGTCTCTCTCTCTCTCTGGATCAATTTGTTGTCTCTCTCTCTCTGGATCTGTTTGTGTCTCTCTCTCTCTCTCTGGATCTGTTTGTTGTCTCTCTCTCTCTGGATCTGTTTGTTGTCTCTTTCTCTCTGGATCTGTTTGTTGTCTCTTTCTCTCTGGATCTGTTTGTTGTCTCTTTCTCTCTGGATCTGTTTGTTGTCTCTCTCTCTCTGGATCTGTTTTCTGTCTCTCTCTCTCTGGATCTGTTTGTTGTCTCTTTCTCTCTGAATCTGTTTGTTGTCTCTCTCTCTCTCTGGATCTGTTTGTTGTCTCTCTCTCTCTGTTTCTGTTCGCTGTCCCTCTTTCTCTGGGCATGCTTGCTCTCTCTCACTTATACAGCTCGCATGTTGATCTCTGCCTTTCATAGAAGCCTCTCTTTCTGCATGACCCTTTAAGATATCATGAACATCATTTAATTATGCCTAACAAATGTAAGACATTTGCTGTCATATGCTGTACAAATGTAGCTAAAAGCTTAAACATGTACTTTCTTTTTTTATGACTAACCTTCATCAGACATGCTCCCTCAGCCCTGTCAGCCTCCAGCTTCTTTCCCTCATTCTTGTCTCCTGTGTTTTGACATGTATTGTTATTAAACTCATATTTACAATAACTCAATGCTTAATAAGTGATTTCAATTTCTTTGGGCTAGGTGTCCCACTAGCGGGATAATTCCGACAACATTCGGTGAAATTGGAGAGCGCCAAATTCAAATGACAAAATCAGAATATTAAACATTCATGAACATACAAGTGTCATACATCATTTTAAAGCTTAACTTCTTGTTAATCCAACTGCGTTGTCATATTTCAAAAAGGCTTTATTTAGAAAGCATACCATGTCTTTATCTGAGGACAGCGCCCTACATCAAAATACTTTTTCAACCAGCACCAGCTTCACAAAAATCACAAATAGCCATAAAATAAATCCCTTACCTTTGAAGATCTTCCTCTGTTTGCAATCCCAAGGGTCCCAGCTACACAATCGTTTTGTTCGATAAAGTCCTTCTTTATATCCAAAAAAGTCAGTTTAGTTGGCTCCATTGATTTCAGTAATCCACTCCTTCAACATGCATACAAAGGAATCCAAAAAGCTACCGGTAAACTTCGTCCAAACAAGTGAAACAATGTTTCTATCCAATCCTCAGGTACCCTAATATGTTAATAAACGGTAATATTTCAGACGGAAAGAACGGTGTTCAATAGGAAAGGAAGATAACGAAGAGCCCTCATTCACGCGCGCCAAAAGCATACCTTTCCTGATGACAACACCTTGGATAAACTACAACCACTTGTTTTTTAAGAAACAAGCCTGAAACCCTGTATAAAGACTGTTGACATCTAGTGGATGCCATATAAACATAGCAATCTGGGAGGAATTTTGATATATAGACCCATAAACTTCCATTGGAATGGACTGTGACCTCCGAAAAAAAACAATTCAGGTTTTCCCCTGCCATATCAGTTATGTTATATCCTAGCCTCTGGGCCTGAGTAACAGGCAGTTTACTTTGGGCACGTCAGTCAGGCAGAAATAGAGTATACTGCCCCCTAGCCCAAAGAAGTAGAATCAGTTTAAGTTTTCATTTGTTTGTTTGAACTGGTCAAATCTTCATTTCCTACCGGATTGGCCATCAGCAGAGCCGCTGGCACTGCCTCTCTTGAAGGATTTCCGTATATCCATCTAACGCTAGTCGTTAGCTAGCCTACAGTTGAGAAATTGAGGATAATACATTGATATTGTGATCAACACTATGCCACCTTTTCTACACATAACCTACTGATAATTGTTTTGCAATAGCATACTGAATGAAAAGGTCATAGTGCTGCCCCGGAAGAAGTTTAAGATGTGATGGAACGGTTGACGGGAAAAAAAGAAATCACAGAGAAAATATATGAACTGATATATAGATTTATTTAGGGGGTAGTAACTTTTTTGGTTACTACATGATTCCGTATGTGTTTTTTCATAGTTTTTATTATTTTTATTATTATACAACGTATAAAATTGAATGAGTAGGTGTGTCCAAACTTTGACAGGTACTGTATGTTATGCATGTACTCTAACCATGAACCTACAGATCACTTCCGGTCTGACTGTGTTGTGTATTGTGTGTGTGTGTGTGTGTGTGTGTGTGTGTGTGTGTGTGTGTGTGTGTGTGTGTGTGTGTGTGTGTGTGTGTGTGTGTGTGTGTGTGTGTGTGTGTGTGTGTGCGCTTCTTGTTTGTGTGTGTGTGCATGTGTGTGAGTGCATGCCTTCGTGCATCAGAGCATGTGGGTGTACATACACACACACACCCTGTACACCCCCAGTGTCAGGCAGGCCTTGTAGTGGTCTTATCAGCTGTGGTTAATCAGTTGAAGGCTTAGTTACCACTAGTTTAATGATGCTCATTAATTTTTGATAATATACCCCAGGTCATACTGTAATTAAACATCTCATTCTGCACTGAGATACTCAGTGACTTGGGTCTGTGTCCCAAATGGCACCATATTCCCTATTTAGTTCACTACTTTTGAGTAGTTGGTTTGGGGGTTTTAAGCTTTGGGAGGTTTAAGCTGCATATCTGTAGCACTTTGTGACAACTATTGATGTAAAAAGGGTTTATAAAATATATTTGATTTATTGATTGACTGATTGATAGCGTGAGGTTTGATAGTCTCTGAGTGGGTTGTGTAGCTGGTGTGAGTCTCTGGGTGGGTTATTTAGCTGGTCTGATAGTCTCTGAGTGGGTTGTGTAGCTGTTCTGAGTCAGTGGGTGGGTTGTGATAGTCTCTGGGTGGGTTGTGTAGCTGGTCTGAGTCACTGGGTGGGTTGTGTAGCTGGTCTGATAGTCTCTGGGGGGGTTGTGTAGCTGGTCTGAGTCACTGGGTGGGTTGTGTAGCTGGTCTGAGAGTCTCTGAGTGGGTTGTGTAGCTGGTCTGATAGTCTCTGGGTGGGTTGTGTAGCTGTTCTAATAGTCTCTGGGGGGGTTGTGTAGCTGGTCTGAGTCACTGGGTGGGTTGTGTAGCTGGTCTGATAGTCTCTGGGTGGGTTGTGTAGCTGGTCTAAGTCACTGGGTGGGTTGTGTAGCTGGTCTGTGTCACCTGGTGGGTTGTGTAGCTGGTCTGGTAGTCTCTGGGTGGGTTGTGTAGCTGGTCTGATCGTCTCTGGGTGGGTTGTGTAGCTGGTCTGATTCACTGGGTGGGTTGTTTAGCTGGTCTGAGTCTCTGGGTGGGTTGTGTAGCTGGTCTGATAGTCTCTGGATGGATTGTGTAGCTGGTCTAATAGTCTCTGGGGGGGTTGTGTAGCTGGTCTGAGTCACTGGGTGGGTTGTGTAGCTGGTCTGAGTCACTGGGTGGGTTGTGTAGCTGGTCTGATAGTCTCTGGGTGGGTTGTGTAGCTGGTCTAAGTCACTGGGTGGGTTGTGTAGCTGGTCTGTGTCACCTGGTGGGTTGTGTAGCTGGTCTGGTAGTGTCTGGGTGGGTTGTGTAGCTGGTCTGATAGTCTCTGGGTGGGTTGTGTAGCTGGTCTGATTCACTGGGTGGGTTGTTTAGCTGGTCTGAGTCTCTGGGTGGGTTGTGTAGCTGGTCTGAGTCTCTGGGTGGGTTGTGCAGCTGGTCTGAGTTTCTGGGTGGATTGTGTAGCTGGTCTGAAAGTCTCTGGGTGGGTTGTGTAGCTGGTCTGAGTCTGGGTGGGTTGTGTAGCTGGTCTGAGTCTCTGGGTGGATTGTGTAGCTGGTCTGATAGATTCTGGTGGGTTGTGTAGCAGGGCTGAGTCTCTGGGTGGGTTGTGTAGCTGGTCTGAGTCTCTGGGTGGATTGTGTAGCTGGTCTTCTATCACCTACCAAAGAACGTCTTCAACAGAACCTTAACATTCTAGAGCAATAATGCCATAATTGGGCCCTGCAGTAAAAAATAAAATACAAAGATGATAATCCTGATTTTCCAGAAAAAAAATCCAGATGTCAGAAATACACATATTTATTCACTTTGAACAACACCATAATTGAACACACACAAAAAAATAACTCATAACTTGGTCTGACCTTATCTGCGTCGGGAACTTTAATATGTCGGTCAATGCACTCAGAGCATTGTATGCAATGAAAATGAACTGATTAAATCTAGAGCAAAGTGAGTTAGGTCTGCTCTATACCAAATTAGCATACACCCTGAGTCCCTTCCCTGTTTTGATGAAGAATGCAAAAATCAAAAAAAGAAATTACAAACCTATCCAAAACAAAACAACAGGACCCAGAAAACCTGAGCCTACAACTTCACTATGGTGAATCACTAAAACAATACAGAAATAACCTACGGAAAAAGAAGGAACAGCACGTCAGAAATCAGCTCAATGTAATTGAAGGATCCATAGACTCTAACCACTTCTGGAAAACACTAAACAAACAACAACATAAAGAGGTATCTATCTAAAATGGAGATGTATTGATAAACCACTTCTCCAATCCTTTTGGATCTATAACAAACAACAACATAAAGAGGTATCTATCTAAAATGGAGATGTATTGATAAACCACTTCTCCAATCCTTTTGGCTCTATAACAAACAACAACATAAAGAGGTATCTATCTAAAATGGAGATGTATTGATAAACCACTTCTCCAATCCTTTTGGCTCTATAACAAACAACAACATAAAGAGGTATCTATCTAAAATGGAGATGTATTGATAAACCACTTCTCCAATCCTTTTGGCTCTATAACAAACAACAACATAAAGAGGTATCTATCTAAAATGGAGATGTATTGATAAACCACTTCTCCAATCCTTTTTTGGCTCTATAACAAACAACAACATAAAGAGGTATCTATCTAAAATGGAGATGTATTGATAAACCACTTCTCCAATCCTTTTGGCTCTATAACAAACAACAACATAAAGAGGTATCTATCTAAAATGAGAGATGTATTGATAAAACCAATCCTTTTGGCTCTATAACAAACAACAACATAAAGAGGTATCTATTTAAAATGGAGATGTATTGATAAAACTTCTCCAATCCTTTTGGCTCTATAACAAACAACAACATAAAGAGGTATCTATCTAAAATGGAGATGTATTGATAAACCACTTCTCCAATCCTTTTGGCTCTATAACAAACAACAACATAAAGAGGTATCTATCTAAAATGGAGATGTATTGATAAACCACTTCTCCAATCCTTTTGGATCTATAACAAACAACAACATAAAGAGGTATCTATCTAAAATGGAGATGTATTGGATAAACCACTTCTCCAATCCTTTTGGCTCTATAACAAACAACAACATAAAAGGTATCTATCTAAAATGGAGATGTATTGATAAACCACTTCTCCAATCCTTTTGGCTCTATAACAAACAACAACATAAAGAGGTATCCATCTAAAATGGAGATGTATTGATAAACCACTTCTCCAATCCTTTTGGATCTATAACAAACAACAACATAAAGAGGTATCTATCTAAAATGGAGATGTATTGATAAACCACTTCTCCAATCCTTTTGGATCTATAACAAACAACAACATAAAGAGGTATCTATCTAAAATGGAGATGTATTGATAAACCACTTCTCCAATCCTTTTGGATCTATAACAAACAACAACATAAAGAGGTATCTATCTAAAATGGAGATGTATTGGATAAACCACTTCTCCAATCTTTTTGGCACTATAACAAAGAATAAACAGCAAAATCATATACATTATCAAATACACATTTTAGAATCAGCTATTACAGACGACCAGAACCCACTAGATTCTCCAATTACATTGAATGAACTACAGGGCAAAATACAAACCCTCCAACCCAAAAAAGGCCTGTGGTGTTGATCGTATCTTAAATGAAATTCTAAGATTTACCGACCACAAATTCTGTCACGCTGCTATAAATCATTCGGGAGACAGGCGCAGGAATGCGTAATAGTTTTTTTTATTGTACCCAAATTACGGCATGCCGTGTGAAGGCACATGGACAAAGACCAAACAAACACTACAGAAAAACACACGGTTGAAACCCAAACAAAAATGCAGGGAGTACCTCTAATAAACAGCACACGGGCACAATGGTTAACACACGGACGAGACCCTTAATCAACTGCGCAATCCAGATGGCCACAAAAGCCAAACCACACAGCACAGGTACTCACATGCACCAACGGACATAGTAACAATAATCGACAGCCCCATGGAAACCAAAGGGTACACTTATACAAGTACTAATCAGTGGGAATAGGGGACAGTTGTGCGTATTGAAAGTTCCAGAGGGATCCGTGACAAATTCCAATTGGCTATACTTAAACTCTTTAACATCATCCTCAGCTCTGGCGTCTTCCCCAATATTTGGAACCAAAAGTGGAGACAAATTTGACCCCAATAACTACCGTGGGATATTATGCGTCAACACCAACCTTGGGAAAATCCTCTACATTAGATTTAACAGCAGACTCCTACATTGCCTCAGTGAAAACAAAGTACTGAGCAAATGTCAAATTGGCTTTTTACCAAATTACCGTACAACAGACCACATATTCACCCTGCACACCCTAAATGACAAACAAACAAACCAAAACAAAGGCAAAGTCTTCTCATGCTTTGTTGATTTCAAAAAATCTTTTGACTCAATTTACCTTGAGGGTCTGCTATATAAATATACAACATTCTAAAATCCATGTACACAAACAGCAAGTGTGCAGTTAAAATTGGCTAAATTAACCACACACATGTCTTTCCACAGGATCGTGCAGCTTGGGCCTCACCCTCTTCAACATATACAGCTCTGTAAAAAATTAAGAGCCCACTGCAAAATGATCAGCTTCTCTGGTTTGACTATTTATAGGTATGTGTTTGGGTAAAATGAACATTTTGGTTTTGTTCTATAAACTACTGACAACATTTCTCCCAAATTCCAAATAAACATATTTGGAATATATGACAACCTGTCAAAATAACAAAAAAGATGCAGTGTTGTCAGACCTCGAATAATGCAGAGAAAATACGTTTATATTCATTTTTAAACAACGCAATACTAATTTTTTAAATTAGGAAGAGTTCAGAAACCAATATTTGGTGGAATAACCCTGATTTTCAATCACAGCTTTCATGTGTCTTGGCATGCTCTCCTCTCCACCAGTCTTTCACATTGATGTTGGGTGACTTTATGTCACTCCTGGCGCAAAAATTCAAGCAACTCATATTTGTTTGATGGCTTGTGACCATCAATCTTCCTCTTAGTCAAATTCCAGAGGTTTTCTATGGGGTTCAGGCCTGGAGATTGGGCTGGCCATGACAGGGTCTTGATCTGGTGATCCTCCATCCACACCTTGATTGACCTGTCTGTGTGACATGGAGCATTGTCCTGCTGGAAAAACCAATCATCAGAGTTAAGGGAACATTGTCAGAGCAGAAGGAAGCAAGGTTTCTTCCAGGTCAACCTTGTACGTGGCTTGATTCATGTGTCCTTCACAAAGACAAATCTGCCCGTTTCCAGCCTTGCTGAAGCACCCCCAGATCATCACCGATCCTCCACCAAATGTCACAGTGGAGACCTGGAGAGGCCTACAAGCCACAGTGTCTCACACCCACTGTGAAATTTGGTGGAGGATCGGTGATGATGTGCCAGGAGTGGCATAAAGTCACCCAATATCAATGTGAAAGACTGGTGGAGAGCATGCCAAGATGCATGAAAGCCGTGATTAAAAATCAGGGTTCTTCTACCAAATATTGATTTCTGAACTCTTCCCAAGTTAAAACATTAATATTGTGTCTTTTAAAATGAATAGGAACTTATTTTCTTTCCATTATTCAAGGTCTGACAACACTGCATTTAAAAAAAAATTGAATTGACAATTTTCTGCAAATAAATGCTCTAAATTACAATATTTGTATTTGGAATTTGGGAGAAATGTTGTCAGAAGTGTATAGAATAAAACCAAAATGTTAATTTTTGCCCAAACACATACCTATAAATTGTAAAACCAGAGAATCTGATAATTTTGCAGTGGTCACGTAATTTCTTCCGGAGCTGTACATCAACGAATTGGCAAAGGCACTAGAACAGCCTGCAGCACACAGCCTCACCCTACAAGACGTCAAATGTCTAATCTTTGCTGACGATCTGGTGCTTCCCTTGCTGATCGACACATTTCCTCTCTTCTATTTTACTCTCCTCTTTTTCCTCTCCTCGTTTTTCCTCTCATTCAACACTTTCTTCAGCAGTTTCTCTTTCTTTTTTTGTCTCCCGTTGTAAGAGTTTAGATGGGAGTTTAGATGGGTTTCGGGGTTCGCAACTATGGGGCAAAACAGATGGGGTCGGGTTTCGGGGTTTGCAACTATGGGGCAAAACAGATGGGGTCGGGATTCGGGGTTCGCAACTATGGGGCAAAACAGATGGGGTCGGGATTCGGGGTTCGCAACTATGGGGCAAAACAGATGGGGTCGGGATTCGGGGTTCGCAACTATGGGGCAAAACAGATGGGCTCGGCTTAGATTGTTGACAACATGTAAGTTATATTTAATCTCCAAATGTTAATTTAAAACATAAATACATTTGCACAATGAGCACTTGTTGTCTCTCAAAAACATTGTTACATTTGATGGTTTGTTTCTCCATATTAGCATTGCCATGACATCAGTCAAAACACCTCAAAACAAGACATGGTATCAATAGCAAGATGAAACGAGCTGAAAGGAGTCACCTACGATTCCCCACATGGCAGCTTCTTGTCATTGTTGCTAGCTATCTGACCGTTCAGAATCATAACAACGCACACCTTCCGGCCACATCGATGCACGTGCATTTTTTCCGTGACGTTGTCAGCTAACCCATTTATAGCAACCAATGATTACTGGCTTGGTACTGCAGTGCCCGTCAACAGTGTGTGTGTGTGTGTGTGTGTGTGTGTGTGTGTGTGTGTGTGTGTGTGTGTGTGTGTGTGTGTGTGTGTGTGTGTGTGTGTGTGTGTGTGTGTGTGTGTGTGTGTGTGTGTGTATGTGTGTGTGTGTATGTGTGTGTGTGTGTATGTGTGTGTGTGTATGTGTGTGTGTATGTGTCTGTGTGTGTATGTGTGTGTGTGTGTGTTCAGAGAGAGTTTGAGTTATTGCATTCAGAAAGAGAGTGTGTGAACATTAGGAGATAAGGAGGATGGTGATGACTGTTTAATGCCCTGGTTTACAGCAGTTCTGCCTTAAACACACACACACATTTATTTATTTATTTATTTTTTATTTCACCTTTATTTAACCAGGTAGGCAAGTTGAGAACAAGTTCTCATTTACAATTGCGACCTGGCCAAGATAAAGCAAAGCAGTTCAACAGATACAACGACACAGAGTTACACATGGAGTAAAACAAACATACAGTCAATAATACAGTATAAACAAGTCGATATACAATGTGAGCAAATTAGGTGAGAAGGGAGGTAAAGGCAAAAAAGGCCATGGTGGCAAAGTAAATACAATATAGCAAGTAAAACAGTGGAATGGTAGTTTTGCAATGGAAGAATGTGCAAAGTAGAAATAAAAATAATGGGGTGCAAAGGAGCAAAATAAATAAATTAATTAAATACAGTTGGGAAAGAGGTAGTTGTTTGGGCTAAATTATAGCCCAAACAAATTATAGCCCACCCACATACACACACACACACACACACACACACACACACACACACACACACACACACACACACACACACACACACACACACACACACACTTATGGGCTTATGCACCACTTGGCCCAACGAGGCCTACAGTAAGGGAGGCTTGTGGATGGTTGTGATACAGCATGTAAAAGTATCATGGTTGTGAAGAGTAACAACATTATAAGAGCATCCCAAATGACGGCCTATTCCCTACACCCTATGGGCTCAGCTCAAAAGTAGTGCACTATGTATGGAATGGGGTGCCATTTGGGACTCAGCCTATCCTTGTTTCTCTGCTTTTTGAGTTCAGAGTGCTGGGAAAAACAGCTGTTAACCAGCTAGCTGTTCCTTGAATGTTACTTGTTGTCTATTTTAGGTTAGGAATCCCCTGGTGTTTTACCCAGTGATAATGCAGCCCTAGTGGTACTGGTGTTTACTCAGTGATAATGCAGACCTAGTGGTACTGGTGTTTTCCTCTGTGATAATGCAGTGCTTGTGGTACTGGTCAGTGATAATATAGGCCTAGTGGTACTGGTCAGTGATAATATAGGCCTAGTGGTACTTGTCAGTGATAATATAGGCCTAGTGGTACTGGTGTTTTCCTTAGTGATAATATAGGCCTAGTGGTACTGGTGTTTTCCTTAGTGATAATATAGGCCTAGTGGTACTAGTCAGTGATAATATAGGCCTAGTGGTACTGGTGTTTTCCTTAGTGATAATATAGGCCTAGTTGTACTGGTGTTGTCCTTAGTGATAATATAGGCCTAGTAGTACTGGTGTTTTCCTCAGTGATAATATAGGCCTAGTGGTACTGGTCAGTGATAATATAGGCCTAGTGGTACTAGTCAGTGATAATATAGGCCTAGTTGTACTGGTGTTTTCCTTAGTGATAATATAGGCCTAGTGGTACTGGTCAGTGATAATATAGGCCTAGTGGTACTAGTCAGTGATAATATAGGCCTAGTTGTACTGGTGTTTTCCTTAGTGATAATATAGGCCTAGTGGTACTGGTCAGTGATAATATAGGCCTAGTGGTACTGGTGTTTTCCTCAGTGATAATATAGGCCTAGTGGTACTGGTCAGTGATAATATAGGCCTAGTGGTACTGGTCAATGATAATATAGGCCTAGTTGTACTGGTGTTTTCCTTAGTGATAATATAGGCCTAGTGGTACTGGTCAGTGATAATATAGGCCTAGTAGTACTGGTGTTTTCCTCAGTGATACTATAGGCCTAGTGGTACTGGTGTTTTCCTCAGTGACAATATAGGCCTATTGGTACAGGTCAGTGATAATATAGGCCTAGTGGTACTAGTCAGTGATAATATAGTCCTAGTGGTACTAGTAAGTGATAATATAGGCCTAGTGGTACTGGTGTTTTCCTCAGTGACAATATAGGCCTAGTGGTACAGGTCAGTGATAATATAGGCCTAGTGGTACTAGTCAGTGATAATATAGGCCTAGTGGTACTTGTCAGTGATAATATAGGCCTAGTGGTACTGGTGTTTTCCTCAGTGACAATATAGGCCTAGTGGTACAGGTCAGTGACAATATAGGCCTAGTGGTACTGGTCAGTGATAATATAGGCCTAGTGGTACTGGTCAGTGATAATATAGGCCTAGTGGTACTGGTCAGTGATAATTTTACATTTACATTTAAGTCATTTAGCAGACGCTCTTATCCAGAGCGACTTACAAATTGGTGCATTCACCTTATGACCTCCAGTGGAACAGTAGTGCATCTAAATCTTTTCAGGGGGAGGGGGGTGAGAGGGATTACTTTATCCTATCCTAGGTATTCCTTAAAGAGGTGGGGTTTCAGGTGTCTCCGGAAGGTGGTGATTGACTCCGCTGTCCTGGCGTCGTGAGGGAGTTTGTTCCACCATTGGGGGGCCAGAGCAGCGAACAGTTTTGACTGGGCTGAGCGGGAACTGTACTTCCTCAGTGGTAGGGAGGCGAGCAGGCCAGAGGTGGATGAACGCAGTGCCCTTGTTTGGGTGTAGGGCCTGATCAGAGCCTGGAGGTACTGAGGTGCCGTTCCCCTCACAGCTCCGTAGGCAAGCACCATGGTCTTGTAGCGGATGCGAGCTTCAACTGGAAGCCAGTGGAGGGAGCGGAGGAGCGGGGTGACGTGAGAGAACTTGGGAAGGTTGAACACCAGACGGGCTGCGGCGTTCTGGATGAGTTGTAGGGGTTTAATGGCACAGGCAGGGAGCCCAGCCAACAGCGAGTTGCAGTAATCCAGACGGGAGATGACAAGTGCCTGGATTAGGACCTGCGCCGCTTCCTGTGTGAGGCAGGGTCGTACTCTGCGGATGTTGTAGAGCATGAACCTACAGGAACGGGCCACCGCCTTGATGTTAGTTGAGAACGACAGGGTGTTGTCCAGGATCACGCCAAGGTTCTTAGCGCTCTGGGAGGAGGACACAATGGAGTTGTCAACCGTGATGGCGAGATCATGGAACGGGCAGTCCTTCCCCGGGAGGAAGAGCAGCTCCGTCTTGCCGAGGTTCAGCTTGAGGTGTGATATGTCTGCCAGACATGCAGAGATGCGATTCGCCACCTGGTCATCAGAAGGGGGAAAGGAGAAGATTAATTGTGTGTCGTCTGCATAGCAATGATAGGAGAGACCATGTGAGGTTATGACAGAGCCAAGTGACTTGGTGTATAGCGAGAATAGGAGAGGGCCTAGAACAGAGCCCTGGGGGACACCAGTGGTGAGAGCACGTGGTGTGGAGACGGATTCTCGCCACGCCACCTGGTAGGAGCGACCTGTCAGGTAGGACGCAATCCAAGCGTGGGCCGCGCCGGAGATGCCCAACTCGGAGAGGGTGGAGAGGAGGATCTGATGGTTCACAGTATCGAAGGCAGCCGATAGGTCTAGAAGGATGAGAGCAGAGGAGAGAGAGTTAGCTTTAGCAGTGCGGAGCGCCTCCGTGATACAGAGAAGAGCAGTCTCAGTTGAATGACTAGTCTTGAAACCTGACTGA